>NW_004799065.1:6607-8146 GCF_000002075.1 Aplysia californica | reverse complement strand
GGGTAGAGAAAATAAAAGAAAGAAAAGAAAAAATTCATAAAAATTGCTTAATAAGCGAAAAAATGTCAATTTCTTCGATTTCACAGTTTTGACATTTTGACGAGCGCCTGATTTCCCCACAGTGCCGCGCAGTTCCCCAAGCCATGGCTCTATTGTAAGTTCCGCGGTGTACGTTACATAAGCAATTTCAGAGTACTCAAATCTAAATACACAAAATCTTCGCCCTTTTCTTCGTTAAGCGCATAGCTAAAATCTATGTCGGGTCAAACGTAGAGTTTACAAATTTGATCACACAGACGAGAGAGCCCTCGGTCTTTTCTTCAAGCCTCGCGACTTATTATGTTAGACTTTGAGCTGATTGCTTATTTTGTAGTATTCGATTTTTATAATAGATATAAACGTAAGACTCAACTTTGTAAAGAGAGAATTTTTGGCTTTTGCCAGCAATGCTTGAGTTCAAAGAAGCTATAGAGTGGGTGGTTGGCGGGTGCTCTGGTGTGGTTTGCTCCTTCGGCTTGCCTATCATACGTATCTATCGTCCTTTTTATCTCTCCTTCTTCTCTTTCGTGTTTGTTACTCTCTTGTAACACCTCTAATCTTCGGCACTTATATGACCTTATTGTGTTGCAACTGCCGTAAAACTCTTACTAAAACTAACAAAAGAACCTTTTTGGGTATCGAGTGGCAACTTTGAGCTGAATTCTTTGGCCGTATTCGATTGTTTAAAAGTGAGATATTTTTGAATTTTAAAGTTGTCTTTTGTTAGCAAAGCTTGCGTTCTAAGAAGGTATAGAGTATCCAGTTGCGACTTTTGCTTGTTTTGTTGATTAATGAGAGGTTGGGGCGATCTGCCACTACAATAGGCTTGGTATTATGTGTGTCATCGTGGGGAAATGATACGCTCGTCAAAATAAGGAAAACTGAAGAAACTGGCATTTTCCCCACGAGTTGGGCACATTTTATCACTTATATTCTTTTTTTGTTGTTGTTGTAATCTGCACCTGTTTCGTCCATTTGAAAACACATTCCTTCCTGGATTGTACTGAAAAACATTGAACAAAATATACACCGAAAATGTAGTTTTGCAGTTTTTTAAGGACACTCAAGCTTTGAAATTCACCAAATTTTTTTCGGCCATTTGTTCATCAATTTTTCACCGGGCAAAAATTGACGAGCGCCTGATTCCACCGCGTCGTGACACATTATAATATCAGCAAAGTTTTGCTTCTGAAGCAAAAATTGTTCATTTGGCTGACATCATCTCTACGTCCAGACGGATTAGAAGAAGCGGGAAAGTTCTCGAATTGCACAGTCAGTCAGTTCATCACCGGTCACTGAAAGATTGGGACAATAGAGGTGTCTGGGGGTGGGCGGTTGGCGGGTGCTCCGGTGTGGTTGGCTTCTTGTGTCGATCTTAGCGTCGTAAAATTAATAAAACTCTTATTACAGCCAAAATTTGAACGAGAGCGATACAGAATGAGAGAGAGCGAGAGAGAGAGAGAAAGAGAGAGAGGGAGAGAGAGAGAGAGAGAGAGAGAG
>NW_004799065.1:4063-6507 GCF_000002075.1 Aplysia californica | reverse complement strand
TTATTATTACTATTATTATTATTATTATTATTATTATTATTATTATTATATAAATTATTATAGCTAACTCAATTGCATACTGCAAAAACGGATTTGCCATAGAGAAAAAAAAACTTGACGTGTTAGAGGACAACGTATGCCGTGCCTTGGTTTCAGCGACCTCGAACTGCTGTAAATCAAGCCTCAAACTCCATGCCGCAGAAAAAAAAGTTTTGAAACACATTGATGAATTTTGAAATCCCTACCTGCTTATCTCTGGCAGTGACAATCACCACGTGTATGCGGACCTCTGCTGTCGACCTGACTTTACACTGAATACACGGCCACAGCAACACCCCAGGAAACGACATACTCGACAGAGCAGACACCCTGTTTGAGAAGGGAGCACCACAAACACAACCCCAAAACCTAGCATCACTACAGACAGTCAAGAACATCATCACATGCGACATAGGGGAACAGTGGTTGAATGGATAGGCAATGGGCAAAACTGAAAGTACTGTATTTGCACACAGGACTGCTCCCAACTCAAAAGATCCACTGAAGTCCCTGAGAAGAAGAGAACAAGTCACTATCTTTTGCCTGTAAACATAACTCATCCTACTCAATTCCTACCAGAACAGGATCCGTGATACCCCATCTGCCTGTCTGCCCGTCGTGTGACTGCCAAGATGAAACAGTCTCACACCACATCTTTACCTGCCCTGCACTTCACCACCTGCGTAGCTCCTATCTACCTGCCTCAGAAATGTGGGTAACTCTCTATTCAGCAACAAAACACAGTTGTAGAAACCCTGTAAATTTGTTGTCATATTGACAGGCCGAAGGGCTCAAACTCTGATAGCGCCGTAAAACCCAATACAACATGTACTACATACTACACTGAATCGGAAAAGTAAAGCGAAGTATAGAAACAAACGCATCTAAAGCTAACTATTGGGTTTACTTGCAGTGTGCTCTATGACAAGATACTTTCACCGTTTTAGGCTCAGCTATATGAGAAGCAGTTGGGAATTCGGGATTAATTAAATAATGACTGGCAGCGGCTTGCGTCTATGTAGCTGCCACGCTGCGTGCTCTTCAGAGAAACGAGTCGCGTGTACTCTCCTTCAGAGGGTAGAATCTATACAAGAACAGAAATACACAGTCGGCCAGCTGTTGACATGTGCTCAGCTCAAGTTTCTTATAAAAAGTATTTTTAAATACTAGTGTTATTATCTTGGGTGGATCTATAGGCTGCATCTGCTCGAGAAATATTTTTGTTAAAATTCAAATTTCCAAATAATGAAACAAAACACAACTATTAATTACTGGTGACCATTAAAACGTTGCTATGGTTTGGTTTTCCATTTAGAGTGACCATATCATTATCTCGGGCGACTCTCAAAATAGTTGAAATGTTAATGTGTTAGAGGGAGCAGAAATTATTTAGCTTTAACCCTATCCGTACGTCTTGTTTTACTATCGTATCCATATACGACATGGGGAACTCTGTACCACCACTTTCCAAAGAGGAAATTTACTCGTTAAAAATCCGATCCGTATGCTTTGCATAGCAGTCTGTCAAAAGGATTTCTTGAAAAATACTAAAAGTTTCAAAGAGATCTTCGTACTAGAAGTATTCTAACATGTGAAGAATACAACCCAGGTGGTACAAAATAACCCCAGTGCGCACAGATAGGGTTAATTTTTTACTAGAAGTGTTCTAACATGTGAAGAATATAACCCAGGTGGTACAAAATTACTCCAGGGTGTACAGATAGGGTTAACTTTTTACTCTGCTGCTACGGTAGTGCAAGGCTTTAATTGCTTTACATTTTCAAGTTTCTTTTGAACGCCACTTTATATATATACTTATAATATATATTTATATTATCGGCACTTATGCCACCTTTTTATTTTACAAGTGACGTAAAACTCTTACTGAAACATTATATAAATCCATATTAAAAAAAAAACAACCAACAAAACACATGCACAACAAAGTACACCTGGTCACTAGAGAAACACGCGCTGCGTCCACTTAGACTGATAGATCTAGCACGGACAGGCCAATATATAGGCGGACTGTTTCTTCGCCTGCTCACTCACTCTCACAACTCGCAATCATGTCTATTTAATTAAAATTGTTTTGTTTTTGTTTTTGTTGTTGTTTTTTTAGGTTAGTTTTTGTTTTCTTTTTGTCTTGTTTTTTACTTTTGTTTCTGAAATTACAGAGAGAGTTGTCAAGGTACATTCTGAGAGTTAAAGGATGCGGGGTGTAAAAAGAGAGATGGCGAGGGAGAGAGAAGAGGAGGTGCTGGAGGAGGAGGAGGAGGAGGAGAGAGAGAGAGAGGGAGAGAGAAGAGGAGGTGCTGGAGGAGGAGGAGGAGGAGGAGAGAGAGAGGGAGAGAGAAAGAGAGAAAAATTTACAATTCTCTAATTTGTTCTCTCTCTCTCTCTCT
>NW_004799065.1:2665-3963 GCF_000002075.1 Aplysia californica | reverse complement strand
CAGAGAGCTCTATCTGCTAGGTACTTGTGGTTTGATTGAGAAATTTGACGTCAAAGATTTTGCGTTTCACATCATGTCAAGCTTTTTCAAAAGCAATTCTTTTGTTTGTTTTAGTAGAGGTTTTACGGCGCTCGCAACCGCATAAGGTCATATGAGCGCCAGAAGATTAGAGGTGTTACAAGAGAGTAACAAACATAAAAAAGAAGGAGGGGAGATAAGGACGATAGATGTTTGATAGGAAAGAAGAAGCAAACCACACCAGAGCCCCCGCCAACCACCCACTGCAATTCTTTGAATATTATTATCTTGATGACGACTCCGAATAATTTTACGATTTTGATAGAGTAGATAAGACTTTTAGTTTTTGATCTCATGGTCTTAGTTACTCAAATCGGCCCCAAAATTACTGTCAGTTAGAACTTTGTCGTTCTGAGGCAGCGAGATTTCACGTCATGTCAAACTTTTTCAAATAGTTCTTGGAATATCTTGATGACATGATAACGACTCCGAATACTCTTACGATTATGATAGAGCAGATAGAATATTATTTGAATCTGGTTTTTGATCTCATGGTCTTGGTTACTCAAAAATGTCAGATATAACTTTTTAAAGTTTTTTTTTTTTACGGCACTTGCAACACAATAAGGTCATATAAGTGCCGAAGATCTTTGAATATCTTACGACTCCGAATAGTCTTAGGATTTTGATAGAGCAGAAAGAACATTGATTGGTTTTTGATCTCATGGTCTTAGTTACTCAAAAAACAACCCCAAAAATATCACATAGAACTTTAAAAAAGTTTTAGTAATTTTTTTACGGCACTTGCAACACAATAAGGTCATATAAGTGCCGAAGATTAGAGGTGCTACAAGAGAGTAACAAACACAAAAAAGAAGAAGGGGAGATAAAGACGATAGATGAGATGTTTGATAGGAAAGAAGGAGCAAACCACGTCAGAGCACCCGCCAACCACCCACAAGGAGGGGAGATAAAGACGATAGACGTTTGATAGGAAAGAAGGAGCAAACCAAATCAGAGCACCCGCCAACCACCCTCAGATAGAAGTTTGTGATCCTGAGATGGCGAAGTGTCTGTGATTGAGTTACAGAGTCATCAGGGACTATAGCTAGCTGGGGGGGCTCGGGGCTACACAGGGCTAGGGGCAGTCCGTCCTTACACTCCCTCTCTTGTGCCTCCTTCTCTATCTATCTATCTATCTATCTATCTATCTATCTATCTATCTATCTATCTATCTATCTATCTATCTATCTATCTATCTATCTATCTATCGTATCTAT
>NW_004799065.1:0-2276 GCF_000002075.1 Aplysia californica | reverse complement strand
GAGAGAGAAAGCAAGATAAATTTACAATTCTCTAATTTGTTCTCTATCTCTCTCTCTCTCTCTCTCTCTCTCTATCTCTCTATCTCTCTCTCTATCTCTCTCTCTCTCTCTCTCTCTCTTTATATATATATATATATATATATGTGTGTGTGTGTGTGTGTGTGTGTGTGTGTGTGTGTGTGTGTGTGTGTGTGTGTGTGTGTGTGTGAGAGAGAGAGAGAGAGAGAGAGAGAGAGGCAGCGTGGTGGAATCAGGCTCTCGTCAAAATAATCAAAGTGAAGAAACTTGCTTTTTTCCGCAGGTTTGTGAATTTTTATCTTATTATTGTTTTTTTGACTCAACACCTTTCATGCCCATTAAAGAACTGATTACTGTGTGGATTTTTCTGAAAAAAAGTTGATTAAAGACACAGAAAATGTAAATTTTCAGTTACTCCGGACTCTGAAGCGAAGGAAATAACTAACCTTTGGCGGCCATTTTCTCACTAATTTTACCTCTGAAAAGCGCAGGCGACCCCCACCCTTCTTCTTTTGCAAATATCGCGACTTGTATTCCAGATAAATGAATACGTTTTTTCCACACAAAGAGACAAGGGACAAGCTTGAAGAGGATATCTATCCCTGTACGTCTCAAATATTGCGAGAGCCTAATCCCCACCCGCTTCCCCCACATATAAAAAATATATAAATATAATACTTGGGGGTGGTCTTTTTCTGTCAAAAACTAGTGAACGAGAGAGGTCAACGAACTTCCTTCTCAGTTTAACCCTATCTGTACGTCGTGTTTTGCTATCGTATCCATACGACGTGAGGAACTCTGTACCATCACTTAACCCTGTCTGCACGTCGTATATTACTATCGTATCCATACGACGTGGGGAACTCTGTGCCACCACTTTTCAAAGAGGAAATTTACTCGTTAAAAATCCGATCCGTATGCTTTGCATAGCAGTCTGTCAAAATGATTTTTTTTAGAAATACTGAAAGTTTCAAAGAGATCTTTGTACTAGAAATATTCTGACATGTGAAGAATACAACACCGGAGGTACAAAATGACCCCAGGGCGTACGGATAGGGTTAATTATAAAAACGAAGTTGTTTCTCTTAGAGTATTCACAGGGCCGCGTTGTTGGCATACAGCAAACTTGCGTGTTTGAGGAGACCAGACCAGACCTACTCGGTACGTACCTTTAGTCGCCTCTTACGACACGCAGTATTACGGCACGTGTTATTCTTTGCTCCCCGACAGTAAAACTATGCTCCCCCCCCCCCCTCTCTCTCTCTCTCTCTCTCTCTCTCTCTCTCTATCTCTATCTCTATCTCTCTCTCTCTCTCTTTCTCTCTCTCTCTCTCTCTCTCTCTCTCTCTCTCTCTCTCTCTCTCTCTCAACTTTCAGAGGCAGCTTCATAACAAGGAAAGTGTTAGATTGGAACCCATAGGGCAAAATGTTCAAGAGAAAGACCACGTGATGCCTGCAGGGGCGAAGCGTCTATATAATCAAATAATCACTGCTTCCCTTCCTAATTTTGAAACATTGTCGCTGTCAAATTCATCCATAAACGTAAACCTCTTAAATTAAATGTCAAAAGACGTTCGTAATCAACAATGAACAGTATGCCTAACATTCAAAACGGTTTCATGGCCACAGAAATAGCCTCCTCACCCCTCTCAGGCCACTCCATAAGCAGTCGCAAGCTTTGATTAAGTAAGCTTAAAGTGAGGCTGGAAGAGTCCACCAATATAGTTGAAGGAAACATGTGCATAGCAGTCTAAGCTGTTTCATTGCCACATATACCCTGTTCACCCCTTTGGGGTCACAGTTAAAATCAATCTCAAGCCCTGATTATGTAAGCTAACTAACACTGGTCGAGTCTACCTCACAAATGTGAGGGGAACTAACTCCTAACAATCTCTTCACTGTTGCAAGTGCTTGCTTTTTTTCCTCGACTTTTTACCGTCCTATAATCAGATCGTGACCTCGATTATGACACCAGCTCCTGGCCGCAGAAGGCTAACAAAAACAGCCAAATGTAAAATTTAAAAAATGATAATTGTCATGCTCTACCAAAGAGTTAGACTCACTGGTAGATCTATAACATATAGATCTAGTACTGACGTCTCTGCTTCTTTGTTTTGTGTTTATGTATTCACATCTAAAGTTAAATTTAATTTTAGTTGGAACTGATATTTAATAAGATACTTTCCCGATTATTTTGGCGGTTGAACATACAATATGAATTCCCGATTTGTTTTCATTCACAACTCAGAGTCGCCGCC
>NW_004799064.1:36073-37240 GCF_000002075.1 Aplysia californica | reverse complement strand
CAGACAGACAGACAGACAGACAGACAGACAGACAGACAGACAGACAGACAGACAGACAGACAGACAGAGAAGCAAATTTAAACACACATTACGATCCAATAAGAAACACTTTACTCATTGGCTGACAGTTTGTCGCCTGTCCAGGTGCGGTCAGTCAGTGTCCATCTGTACCTGTACCTGGCCTCGCTACATCACGTGACACATCGCGGGAGGCTTGTCTCGTCCTTGCCACACCCCGGAACATCACTTTTTTTCTCTTTTTTTTTTCTTTTTTCTTTTTGTGGATTGACACAATTTGGATTTGAGAAGAAAAACAAAACAAAAAATAAAAACCAGAACACAACAAAAAAGAGATGGAGGACGCATACTTTATTTTTTTTTAAGAGAGGGGTTGGTGGGGAAAGGTGGGATTATAAGCCGAAGAGTGCATACTAAAAGCTTGGAAACGAAAAGGAGAATGCTTTTGGGGGGAGGGGTGGGGGGGCGCGCACGAAAATTTGGAAAGGTTGAAGGACTTGAGATATGTCGTTATCTACTTCTCATTATCCGTTGTACGTGCACATAGATCCAGACCTTTAAAGCAAAAAAGATTAAATCAATTTTGGATCATTGCCATTTTGTTTAAACTATAATATAGACACGATGACGGTTATTTAGCTTTAATCACCTTTACCTCCGGACACTGCTTGTTGCTGTTTAAGGTTAGCTAGTACGATGACAGTATTAGTAAGATAGAAACAGGATCTGGGTTTTTGGGGGGTCTTTTTAACGTAGATCTTTTACTCTCCCTTGGCCTAATTTAGATCATTAAGAAGCATGCTTGGACACAGCCTGTTCGGACCAACCAGGTGTGATAGAGATACAACAGCCCTGCAGAAAGAAGGAGATATTCACTCACAGGAATCGAACACAGTTCTTCTGCGTATGAGTGCTATGCCCTGAACAGCTACACCCCATCCGTCTGTGGAACAGGTTCACACACCAGTAACATCGTAAAACAAGTAGACGAGCAGGACATTTATAATGGCATGGAGGCAGACAGAGTAACGAGACTCGACAAGTGCATCCCTTTCCTGTTAGACAAGTGCTTCTTTCCACGGGACAAAAGAGGCGATGGCATATCAACAACAACAACAACAACAGCAGCAACAACAACAACAACAACAA
>NW_004799064.1:31383-33211 GCF_000002075.1 Aplysia californica | reverse complement strand
TAAATGCATGCAATTTTTAAACATACAAAAACAAAAATTAAAAGATAAATATACCAAAGTAAATAAATGAATAGATGAACGAATAAATAAATGTATTAATTTAAAAAAAAATCCCTCTCTCTTGCAGTCACAGATCAGACTAAACACGCTATAGGGCTGATACTATTATCAGTAAAGACAGCTCTAGTCGAACTGTCCAATACGAATTGTCTCTGCAGATTCTGCAAAATTGGAAGCGTGCGCACTGAGCTCAAGACCATTGGTCACTGCGCCGTCTAGACAGGACTTGACACTCCGAGATGTAGGGGTGTGGGTGCTTGTGGGAGTGGGGTGGGGGGAGAAGGTGTGACTGTGTGTGTGTGTGTGTGTATGTGGTGTGTGTGTATGTGTGTGTGTTCATTTGTACGTACATGAAGCGTATTATATAATTTGCGCGCACAAAGAGAGAGAGAGAGAGAGAGAGAGAGAGAGAGAGAGAGAGAGAGAGAGAGAGAGAGAGAGAGAGAGAGAGAGAGAGAGAGTGAGAGAGAGTGAAATCAAACTATGAATTCATCATTCTGATAGACGCAAAAATAAATTTTTAAATATCCCGTATCCCGCCTTATGCCATTTTGCTTTCGAGGGGTTGTGGTTCGCTAAACGGATTTCTCGAACATTGATGATAAATTTTTATCAGCTCAATGATTCCTCGATCGACGGAAGGAGAAAATGCAACTGAATATACCACAAAAACGTTAGATAGTGCGAAAGATACGACCCTGACGACAAAGGGCTTGTGGCATAGAAAGCTAAAAAATCGGGGAAAGGGGGGGGGAAGGTGGCTGTTGGTCAGACAATGGACAAAGTATTTACCTACTACCCCACTCGAAAGCAAGACCGGGGATGGGGTTTTTCTTTTTTGTTTTTATTTTAATGAAGAAAAAAAAAGAAGACAAAACCAAACATGGCTGCATGTGCGTGTCTGTCTGTCTGTTAGTCTGTCTACGAATGTGCGTGTATGTGTGTGCGGATGTGCGGGGGATAAATAATGTATGAGTGCCATCTCTCAACTCGGGGCTGCTAGGTACGAACACAGTCACGTGACAAAGGACTTTGACAGGCGACATCGCCAGCAGAGAGCAGAAAGGGTAGCTGGCAACTGGCATGGACAAATGCCCCGGCACACTTGACTGACATAAGGTCATGGTGCCGTAGCTCGTAATGATATGCATATTACTTTTATTGTGTTTTAAACTGCAAGTTGTCACACTCATAGGCTAAGTAGAGTTGAAATTGTCTAAGACGGCCAACCATATTCGAGGAGAACGTTTAAACTGTCTAAGACGGCCAACAATTGTCGAGGAAAAAGGTGGTCGTATTAAACAGTGTCATCATAATGTATAAGTATGTAAGGCGGAAAGTGGGAAGTGGCCGATTTTTAACTTAAAGGTGATTGTCTTGTGCAGGTGGCCTTTAGTGCAGGTTCGACTGCATTTTAAAAAACCTAATTTCAAAACTTTTTTCCCTGAAAACAATTAGACCAATAATCCTCATATTGAAAAAAATATGTTCAGTATTTTATGAGGCAGTGCAACGAAGCGACCAATGATTAAACGATTGTATTATGTTTTACAATTCTATTACCAATGCTTCTGGCCTCTCACATCTTATTTTCATAATAATTTAACTTGCCTCAGATGATGATGATGATGATGATATATATTTTTTGGGGAAATACAACAAGGTCTTAACTGTTTTAATACCTTCTTTATACAATGATGATGATGATGATGATGATGATGATGATGATGATGATGATGATGATGATGATGATGATGATGATGATTAC
>NW_004799064.1:24980-27259 GCF_000002075.1 Aplysia californica | reverse complement strand
AGGGAGGGCAATATTCTATGCTAATATAAATTGTCGTTCATCCCTTCAAAATCAAATACATCCTTCTTACCTCAATTTCTGAAAGCTAAACAATAGAACACGTAGCTTCTTGGTTTTATTTTCACCACTTTTCGCTTAGATCTGCATTTAATTTTTTTTATCAATAGATTATTTAATACATACGTATTATCTATATGAGCCTACACGTCTCTCTCCCTCTGTCAACTTTTATCTACTTTCTAACCTTTCTTCTGTTGAAACACACAATATTTTATACACAGCCCTATATTTGGTGTTTTTAAAATCTATCTTCAGAATCCACCCCCCTCCCCCTCCCCTCATCCACGGAAAAAAATAAAGAATGAAAAGAAAAGAAAAGGAAAGATGGAAATGAAGGAAAAATTAGTGAATAAAGGCATGCATACAAGAATGAATAAATGAATGAATGAATGAATGAAGAATGAATGAATGAATGAATGAATGAATGAATGGAAACAAAACGAATCACTTAACTCAATCTTCTCCCAGAAACCTTTAACCTTTTTTTTAAACTGGCAATCCGACATACATCCCAGAAATGAGATGGAATTTGAAACAAAAAGAAAATAGTGGTGGGGGTGGGGGTGGATAACATTCCAAGATGAATATGCTTGGAATAGGTTAAAATCTTTCTTTTAGAAATAGAAATAACAAACAAACTTCGCACGTTCTCACGTAGAGACACCACAACAACATCAACAACTCTCACCCTTCTAAAGGCTTAGTCTTCAGAACTGGCACTTAACACGTGCATGTTGAAAATACACAGGCTCATCAGACACCCACCCGCCCGACACCCATCACAGCGCATGCGTGCTCGGCGTGCGGTATTTTAATTGGACATTGTTCGTATCACAACCTTATCCGTCATCCGGAGTCAAAACACGCCGGGGATTCCCCACACTCGGTGTCCTGAAGCCAGAGGATACCGTAAAACTCTAGTTAGATTGCTTCCATTTGTTTGTCTTTTTATTCTTTGAGAGCTTCTCAGTTTCGTAAATTTTCAAAGGTGATAAGTAGCAGCTGAAATTCCAATCTCGTAACGGGCAGGCCTGAAGTGTGGATAATACTGGTTTGAGCTCCTTAGAGAAGAAATTCTTGAATTTGAGATGCCGCAAACAGTTTAATGACTTTCTGTCCTCTTATCTCAGTGTTACAGATAGCAGGTACAACCCCCCCCCCAAAAAACACACCAAACACAAAACAAACAAACCCCCCCCCCCCAAAAAAAAAAACACACCAAAAACAAACAACAACAAACAAACAAACAAACAAAAACAACAACAAACAAACAAAAATACAACTACAACCAAACAAACAAAACAAACAGACAAACAAAAAAGTCCGACACATTAATATTACTATATTCTATTACATGATCTGTGCTTCCCAAAACAGGTGTCAAACAATTGACATACCACAATACTACGTAAAAAAAGAGCACTGTTTATAAGAAAAATATTAATTATGTATTTCGGCATTAGAGAAAAATCGTTTGATTTTTATAAGTCTGAAAGGACGTAGCGGTCACAAGTTGTGGCATGTTCCCAACCATCATATTCTAGTCAAAAACATGAATTTGCAAATTGCAGAGTGTGCATGCTGTTGCCTGCTTTTTTAGAGTTTTGGATAAAGAAAATGAATGGAAAAATCTTTATTATGAATAAAAAGTTATGCTTATTTTTTAAATTATTATTTTTTGTAAGCGTCCAAAACAACACGTCTTCAAATGACGTAGTCAAATGACCTAAATGCAGGTCCTTAATGAAATAAACCACTTCTTATATTCGTGCGTCTTTTAAGTAAGTAAACATAACACTGGTCTACCGTATTTTCACGATTCTCCAAAGCTAGGTCGCCATTTTCAGGGAATTCCCGGATTTTTGTGGCTCTTATTAGACAAGGGTGGTTTCCCCTGAGCTATCAAAGCTCAAAGGAATGGCATTACAAATGTGCTGTTTCACGAAATTGGTATTGTGGCTGATGCTGGAATTGGATACGGGAACTGTGATGCCGCTTTTGAGATTTGATACAAGTGTAAACATGTAGTGAATGTGGAGTTTGCAAGGAGAAACCCTGTGATGAGATGGATGGGGTGAAGAAATCAAATGTCGTTTCTTGACAATTTTAAGAGTGAGGGTCTATGTGTATGTTTGTGCTGGTGCAAGTGTTTGAGGTTTTATGTATGTGTGTATTTGTGTGTGTGTGTGTGCGTGTGTGTGTGTGTGTGTGTGTGGGGG
>NW_004799064.1:22218-23423 GCF_000002075.1 Aplysia californica | reverse complement strand
CAGACAGACAGACAGACAGACAGACAGATAGACAGACAGACAGACAGACAGACAGATAGACAGACCGACAGACAGATAGACAGAAAAAAAAGGTTTGGGGTGACAATGTTGGAGATAAATAACAATATAATATGGCAGAGGCCCTTGATTTGCGCAATTAGCTGAGAACTACCTCAGTAAAATAAATTAGTCACACAGAAACTAAATTATACGTTCCCGTAATTAGCAAAGCCCTCCATTCTTTGTACGCGTGTTGGTGGAGTGTAACTATTAAACGCAATTTTACGCAAAACTGCACTCCAAGAGGCAAAAATCATTAACTTTCAAATCGTATTCAGCGCCGTACCATACCAAAAAGCACTCTCGTGAAAATAGAGTAGAATATTTTTCCAGTCGAAACAAAAGAAGTTCGCGTAGAGTCAGTCGAGAGTGGTAATCACTTTTCACCTGCGGATACTTAAAACGCCGTAAAACAACGTTATTTCTCTTTCATTTCTCCTCCCTGACTTAATTTCTCCTTCACTTCTTCCAGTTCCGTGTGAAGGGGCACAGATGGTTTCGATTAAGCGGGGAACACATTTATACGACTCGTTGAATCTGTATAATCGGCTTGGGACTAAACACAAAATTTTAAAGGTATGTGTGCACATGTAGTCAGAATTTAATAACAATAATGGCACCAAAATAAAAGTCCCCAAACTTTCCAAATGGCAACCCATTATCGAGTAAAAAAGTGTTATCTGAGACAAGTGGACTTCTTAGACAGGGTCATGATATACTGTGTACAGTATTAAAAAAACACAAAAAACACCCCCATTTTTTATTTATACACGTGAGGTGGTAAATGGGAAAATGGTCGTTTTCACAGGTGATTGTCTTGTACAGCTGGCCGTTAGAGCACGTGTTACTGTACTTTGAATTGATTTCCTATTTTTTAAAAACCCAAATGGAATTGTAAAAATTAATCGCACATTCACGTACACATCAAACCTGACTATCACGATAGAACTTAAAGCCCTTTCCTGCAGGAACCGAAAACAGTACTTTAGATATATATTAATTAAAAAGAAAAAAACAAAACAAAAACAACAACAACAACAACAACAAAAACCCCAATCGTTTTCACGATATAGTTTCTAGCGAATACCTGTCCAAGACAACCACCTGCACGAAAACATCACTTCCCCGACATTGCACTCCCCCCC
>NW_004799064.1:20193-22118 GCF_000002075.1 Aplysia californica | reverse complement strand
CCCCCCCCCCCCTTTTATTATAATGAAATAGATGTTCAAGAAAGTACATGCCTTAGATAAACACTTCTCTCTTCGACTATGGAGTGGTAGCCTTGGACAGGTTTGGATGCATAATATACTTCTAAATGAGACAAGTGTGCACCATACGGCAAAGGGAGAAGAGCCAGAAGACCGTTATTTTGCCAGTGTCATTCCACAAATCAATGTCTTGGGGTTTCAGGATAGAGCCAATATTTGAATAAACACGTCAAGTGACACCTTACATGAAGCTAATTTCGTTCTGTTTCGTTATTCCCCTTATAGTCTTTAAAGAAAACGCAACGTCGAGTACTCACGCCATGGTACTGAATGGTGTGCTGTCTTTTTCTTTAATTTTCTTAAAATTAGATAAAACGATTTTGGCGCTTCTGAAAAGAAGCTGGCTATAATAATATTATTATGTACTTTAAAGTACGTCTATGCTTCTGCAGTACAACCGGAGAAGTGTGCATTCCAGATCAGTGTAAAGAGTATGGAGCTGTCTATCTTTTCTGTGAATCTCTTTCTTGAACTGTAAGCATTTTGGGCCGCAATCGACACAATTTAGTACCTTAAGGAGGCTAGCTTTGTACTGCCTACCAGGGTAAACCCAGACTGAGAAAGATACATCGTCCCAACAGAAAGAGTGAGATAGATATATTCGATAAAAATTGTACCCTCACAGGAGTGTGGAACTCAGGTCTTCTGCATTCGACGGTAAAGTGCCTAATTGCTGCACAGCAGACGCAAGTCAAAATAAGGCAAACAGTATGAACTCATCTTATGTGCTCAGCGAATTTTTTTGATTCTGTTTGATTCCCATCAGGCCAAAGGGCTAGGACTCAGAATCAGATGGCCGCTAGATCAGAAAAGTAAAGTCTGATCCCCTGAACCTGGGTAAACGTATCTAAAATCAGCTGTGTGTGCACCCAACTTTAGTTGGTGCAAGTAGTCCGAAGCTATCAATCTGCTCTGTCTACCTCTCAGATACAGCAGGATTCCTTAAAGCGGTGTAGGTCTAACTAAAAATGAAGCTGGAAACGGGGGAAACTCGCGAAGAGAGAACAATATTTCTCTTGGCAGTCAGATTCTTCACTCCTGCCTCAGAGCAAGAGTGATGGATAAGGATCTGCTTGCTTTGAAGAACTTTGCAGGATCTTTTTCCTCCTGAAGAATGGAATGAAATGGTGGGCCGTCTCGGTTTGAAAAACAATGAAACTAAGAAGCGAGAGAAATTATTGGAAAAACGAGGGGTGGAAAAAAATCCAACCGGAGCCATCTGATCTCTTCGTTTCGCCAAATTATGAACCGGAGCAATTTCACGAAAGACACGCATCTTTTTTCGATTCGGAACACCATCTTTTTCCCATCTCTACCCAGCGAGGCGTAGCGAGGGACAAAATTTACGAGGGCTGCGTCAATCAAACTTTACTCGCTCGTGACAAGAAGTTGACAGGTGTCTTGTTCCGATATTTGCCCCAGTTGTTTCTCTCACGTGTTTGTTTCATTATCCTCGCTTTCAGCGAACAGGGAAAAAAAAGTAGGAGGGCATCTGTGAACGAAACGGAACGAAATAGAAGATGAAGCGAGACTGCTAAAATGAGATATGCACAATGGTTTTTAAGGGGTTATTTTTTGTCTGAATTATTTGACGAAAACGGATCTTTGCTTGAACGACAGAGTATAGCAACATGACCCTATCGCTCTTGTGCTAAGCTGTGTTGTTTCTCGTGTCTTTCCAGCCTAAAGATCTATCTCCAGTTGGGTGCGCGTTACATCATTCTGGTCCATCGTTAGGTGACGGGATGTTCTTCTTCTTCTTCTTCTTCTCCTTCTTCCCCTTTTTCACCTTCTCCTTCTCCTTCTCCTTCTCCTTCTTCTTCTTCTTCTTCTTCTTCTTCTTCTTC
>NW_004799064.1:16795-17912 GCF_000002075.1 Aplysia californica | reverse complement strand
AGAGAGAGAGAGAGAGAGAGAGAGAGAGAGACGAATGAGAGGGAGTCAGATCGTCTTTTAGAATACGAAAAAGTATAGATCTATTTTTCAAAGAACTTGTTAGTAAAAGAAAACAATAATAATACGGTAATTTTATAACAATATGTAAATGCACAATCAGTAGGACTAGGCTATCTCCTCGCCTTCCTTCAAGAACACAACACTTAAAAGCAGTGCCTGCGACGTGGCAAAACTTGGCCTCTTTTCTCCTTCGTTCTCGAACTTGACCCAATCGGCCGCTTCGTAACTTCGCAAGTATGCACAAGCCGTGCAGCGGTCTCTGTGGCGCAATCGGTTAGCGCGTTCGGCTGTTAACCGAAAGGTTGGTGGTTCGAGCCCACCCAGGGACGTACTTTTTTTTTTTTCTAAAAATCTTACTTATTTCTCTTTCCTGATACAGTTTCATTATTTTCAACATTCTGTTATTGTTATACCATTGCAAACCTTGAAAAAAATTGTTTTCGAAGTGAACTTGAAGGGAAATTAAGAAAACATTTATTTTCCAATATCTCTTGGCTAGCCGCTTGGATGAATGGTGTATAACTTGTCATTGTAAACGCTTACCATGTTTTTTGTTTTGTTTTGTTGTTGTTGCTGTTTGTTTGTTTGTTTGTTTGTTTGTTTGTTTGTTGTTGTTGTTTGTTTTTTTTTTGGGGGGGGGGGGGGGGGGGGGGGGGGTGGGTTTCTTGTTAATTTTTTCTTTCGTATATCTTTTTTCTTTCGTTTATTTTTTTTCTTAATTCTATTTTTCTTTTATTTTGTTTTAGGTGAAGTTTGCGATAGAGTACGACAGACCTAAAGTCGCGATTCCATTAAGCCTGAGAAGAAATATATTTCATTAAATAGAATTTGAAGAGAAAAGAAAGTTTCCCACCGGCACAGTGGTGTTACTGTATGCTTATCAGAGACACTCGTACAACGCAGGCAGGGGTGGTCCAAAAAGAATCAATGGTTTCTTTGAATACTTGATAATGTGGAGAGAGGCAGTAAGGAAAAAAACGAAAGTGCGAAAAAGGCAAAGTTTTAAAAATGTGGTTAGTTACTTAACACAGACCACAAGAGAGGAACAACCCCCCCC
>NW_004799064.1:13535-15883 GCF_000002075.1 Aplysia californica | reverse complement strand
TGTGTGTGCATGAGACCATGAGTGCGTGTATAATGTAAATGAGGGGTGTGTGCGTGTGAACATTCTATCGTGTGCTAACACGTGCGTGTGAACTTCTATTGGAGAAACAAACACAACACATCAGTAGAAAGCAGGTCCCGGTAGGACAAGGGGCTTAGATTTACATTGTTTTACCCCCCTGTCTTAAAGGACCCCTCTCATTATACCAGCCTCTGTGGTGTAGCAATTAGTCACTTCCCCGTTACATGCAGAAGGCATACGTTAGATTCCTGTGTGGGGATTATTTATTTATTTATCTATTTATTTACTAGGTCGCACCCCTCCCTCAGCTCGGGTTGACCCTAGCAGGCAGGCTCAAAGCAGCCCGCCTCCTAACTGATCTAAATTGTATCGATCGGGGGAGGAGGGTGTTGTAAAAGGCTACAATCAAAATGAAACGAAATTTTTAAAGTAAATGCTTTGCCTTGTGTTTCACGTGACATTGTTAGGCTGTTTAAAGAAGTAGTTCACCCAAGACTTATAGCCATCTGAATAGATGACGTCAGGAAAAAGCTCTATTCGAACTGTCCCATTATTCAAGACATGCACGCTTAGGGCTTGTAATCCCTTTGTGGAGGTATTCAAGTGTCCTTCATTCATTCATCCATTCTTTCATTCATTCATTCATTTATTCATTTATTTTCTTACCTTCCTTCCTTCCTTCCTTCCTTCCTTCCTTCCTTCCTTCCTTAATTAATTAATTAATTTTATTTGATGTAAGTGTTCAGTCATAACTGACTGTCTGATTACGAAACGACCACTACATAATTTAACTTTCTTTTTCGTGGGAGGATGCATATTTTCATACTACTTTTACATATTACGCTTCTATTTTTTTTTATTCTACTCACGGAGCCTTTCTAAACAAAATCCGACTATCCCCTTAACTACACCCGAAGTTCAACAGGCCCTTTAACAATGTTGGGTTCAACAGCCACTTTATCGTGACGGACAAATCAATAGGAACCCGGAAGCTTCGATCGTTCATTTTCTTCAAGGTTCTCGGCGTATTGCTAGCTTTTGATTACTTTTAATTAATGGAATACTGAGGGTTGAGAATTTCAATAACGTTCTTTCAGGGTATGGGAAGGTCAAGAAAGGCTGGGCTGTCTAGGTTGGCCTTGTTTCGGTTAACCAGATGTCTTGACAATACAAATTTTTTGATAACTGATGGCGTTCTGACGTTATAGCTTTGACATGTCCGGAAAATATGTAGATTATTATCAATAAATAAATAAATAATCCCACTTTAAGTCTTTAGATGAATAATAAGTTAGCCGTTTACAAGAAGTAACAATTAGCATAGTTCGGTACAATGACCCGAACAATAAATGTGTGGACGTGTACATTAATTGTTTTGATTTGGAACATTTTCATTGGCGTTTTGGGGAAAGGCGGAAAGGAGAAAAGAGGGAGGGGGTTGGGAGGTTGGGAGAGGGTAATGAAAGGAACTTAAGGAGATTCTGAGTTCCTCCTCCCCGTTGTTGTGGTATATCTAAAAGAGAAACAGCTTGGTACAAAACCCTCAATTTTCTCCCCTCTCCCCTCTCGTCCAATGACGCCCTGTTTTGTTTTCCCGGGGGGATCGAGTGGCCGGATCTGTTTCTCCACGCCACTTGGAGACTTCCACGGGACGTCTGCAGCCTATTCCAGCTCGTCTAAGACAAGGGAGGGAAGCAAGAGTCTTATTACAGTCAGCAGCGGCGGCGTCGGCCGGTGCAGCGGCCAAGGAGGGTAGGGTGCCGTACAGAGATGTCTGTGAAAACAGTAAACTTGGTGGTGGAGAGACGGGCTATAGCCTTGATGTTCCTTCCACGGGGGTGGTTGCAGTCGGCTTGGGTTGCGCTCCGTCACTCGTTTCGAGGAAGGGGAGGAAGTTTGTTGAACTTTTGTCGGTTTTTAAAAAGTTTATTGACTTTTCGCTTTTTTTTTCTAGAAGGAGAATTGAAGTGAGAAGAAGGAAACGGAAGGTTGCATGGTGATTGGGGGGATGAGGAGGAAACGGACAGAAAGGAGAGGGGTTGGGGGGGGGTTGCAACCTCGAGACAGGGAGATACCAAACGCTGTGTAAGTAGAAATGGCAGTACGATACAAATATGTGGGGACTTTTGTGGTTAATGGAAACACGTGTGGGAGTGTGTGTGTGTGTGTGAGTGTGTATGTGTTTATGTGTGTGTATGTTTGTGTAAGCATTAAGGATGGATATTAGTGTTTGTGTGTGTGTATGTTCGAGTATATGTGAGTGAGTGTGTGTGTGTGTGTGTGTGTGTGTGTGTGTGTGTGTGTGTGTGTGTGTGTGTGTGTGTGTG
>NW_004799064.1:11124-12728 GCF_000002075.1 Aplysia californica | reverse complement strand
GGAGGGATTCGGGGAGCGAAGAAAGTTTCCACGTCAATAAAATGTTTTCTAAGATCGTTCGCTCTTGGTAGGTTCACAAGAGCATCGGTGGTCTAGTGGTAGAATACTCGCCTGCCACGCGGGTGACCCGGGTTCGATTCCCGGCCGATGCAGGTGCTTCTTTTAAAAAATTTATTTATTACATTTTCTTTTACAAGTTTGTTCGTTTTGTTTTATTTTAATTTCGTTTGCTATTTTACATACTTTCACTTTACTAATATTGTGGAGTGGTAATATACATTAGGCATTATTTAACCGAAGAGAAGCTGACACTGAGTCCTTATTTTAACATGCAGCCGGAATTGTCTAAAATTTCCATCCGTTGTCAAATAAAAAAGTAGCCGTCTTGGACAATTGCTCGTCTCACAAAGTGTCATTATATTGTATAAGAGAAGCAATAGGAAAATGGAAAGTGGCCGTTTGTACATGTGGTGGCCTTATACACATGGCAGTTTGAGTTAGAGCCGGTTCGACAACATAACATATTAGGCAATAGTTTCTTTTTAAATCCAGTTGTATAAAACTACATTCAGCAGCATCGGTGGTCTAGTGGTAGAATACTCGCCTGCCACGCGGGTGACCCGGGTTCGATTCCCGGCCGATGCAGGTGCATATTTTTTTATTTTATTTACTCCATTAATTTAAAAAAAAAATTTTTTACGAGTTTGTTTGCTCAGTTTTATTATCATTCCGCTCGTTAGCTGTTACAAATTGTGCATTTACTTTCACACTACTAACATTCTGAAGTGGTTATAAATCGAAGTCATTTATTAACCGAAGAGAAAGCTGAAATGTTGTCCTTCTTTCAAAATACAATGTAAAGTCAAAATTTTCTTAGACAGCCATCCATCGTCGAGGAGAAAAGTGGTCGTCTTAGACAAGGGGCTGTCCTATAAATTGTTATTATAACTTATAAAAAATGCAAACGGAGAGATGGGAAGTTGCCCGTTTGAAGGCTACAGGCGATTGTCTAATACACGTGGCTGTTTTAGCAGGTTCGACAGTATTATGTGAAAGAGGCAATGCTTTATTTCTAATCTATTTGGGTTATAACTATTTTCATCAGCATCGGTGGTCTAGTGGTAGAATACTCGCCTGCCACGCGGGTGACCCGGGTTCGATTCCCGGCCGATGCATATTTTTTTCTTTTTCCTTTTGTTTTTCTTCGGCGTGTCCAAACAAATTATATCACCCATGTGATTTGAGTGACTTGACCTTGGTATGTTGAACTTAAGTAAACTGAAGCCTGCAAACAATAAAAAAGGCTTAGTATAAAGCGGCACGTTCGCAATAAAAATACAGCAAAGACACAAAGTCCTTCTTTGAACGCATGAAAATAAGCAGAAGAGAAAGTTAAATGAAATGAAACCAGTTATGAAATTATTTAGAGAAGACAATAGTATAAATGTTAACAAATAAATAACTCCCAACTTTCAGCCTTTCGCTGAATGCAGAGGAAGAGATAGTGCACATTCAAGGGCCACTTGCTGAACGTCTTATCATTACAGAACACGAATTCACTTATTAGGGAAAAGTCTGATAATAACTTCGCCCCTCCCCCTACC
>NW_004799064.1:9829-11024 GCF_000002075.1 Aplysia californica | reverse complement strand
GGCCCCAATCCCGAAGAATTTTTTGTTTATTTTAAAAGAGAAAAACTTATAACAGTATCAAGTTGAAAGTGTCTTGTGGGTGGTTGGCGGGTGCTCTGGCGTGGTATGCTTCTTCTTTCCTATCAAACATCTATCGTCTTTATCTCCCCTCCTTCTTTTTTGTGTTTGTTGCTCTCTTGAAACACCTCAAATTTTCGGCATGCATATGACCTTATTGTGTTGCAAGTGTCGTTAAGCACTTACTAAAACTAAACGAAAGTGTCTTTTTCTCAAGACACCCACCGTCATGGCCATATTTAGAAAAAATAAAAACAAAACAGAAGAAATCTGAAGCGACTTTTTCCGCATCGCGTGACGTCCATCCACATGCAGCCCCACAAAGGGTGGAGACCCTGGATATGCGCACTACTACTAGGTCAAGAAATCAAGTAAATTCCGAATGGAGAGCTGAAGTTTACCTTTTTTAAACCAATATTTTGAAAACTTTCTCTGAGATATTATCACTACAGACTGTTATAAGTAGACCAAGTCTACGGTTATCATTTATCACACCTGGGGGTCACCAGCATCTCTGTGGTGTACGGTAGAAGATAATTATTCGGAGACGTCTCCGGCAAGCAGGACCTATTCGGAGATGTACTCCCGCACACAGATGCGCTGTTTGTTTTTTTGTTTGTTTGTTGTTGTTTTGTTTTGTTTTTTGGGTTGTTGTTTTTTTGGAGGGGGGGGGGGCAGTGTCAGTCAGCGTATTGTTTGCTGCAGTTCACACGCATAGCAATTTAAATTGTTGCAAATCAATTGTTTTCAAGAAAATGTCTAACTTAACTGCAAAATATCAAATTTTGGGCTAAGAAAGGGGGGCATGTCCCCTGCAACCCCCCATATTTTTTAAAATTTGTCTAGAGGCACAAAGCATTGTCTCCGGATAGATACTGCTGAGGTGTACAGCAATTGTTAAGTGCGTCGCCGTCGCTCACGGGAGACCAAAGTTGTGATAGAATAATAATTTTGAACGAGTATGTAGATCTTCATCTTTCTGCCGTGACGTTATAATTATATCATTCATAGCTAAAGGTTGACCCTGCTTGACAGGGTCGAAGCCGGCCTCCTTAAGGGTTTGGGTGATGTTGGCGGGGGTGCTAAACACCGACAATAGAAAAAAACCCCCAAACAAACAACAAAACAACAACAGAAT
>NW_004799064.1:7585-9457 GCF_000002075.1 Aplysia californica | reverse complement strand
GTTCTTGCCTGTCCCAGCTTTTAAAAAGCTACTTTAATAAGTCTTCTATAAGTATAAAAGTTAGAACCATTGGCCGATGCAGGTAGAGCCCATCCACCCACCCCACCCTCTCTCTCACATCCAAAATCGAACCTCTCATAAACGTAACATTTTTTTAAAAATCCGTACGGTGTAGTAATACGCTTCAGGGCAATTTTTCCCCAGATTGATCAACTGTAATTACTATGTATACACTCTTTGGATCTGCCCTATCCCAGAAACAAAAAACACCCAACTAAACTAAACAACAAGACAAAACTAAATTTTTAGAAAAATGGAACTGTTTGAGTTGCCCTCCTTATCTTTAACAATTTCGTGATACGATTTCACTTTGTTTATCCATCAGTTCGTTTTGCGTGCTGCCGACATAACTTGTCCCATATACTCGTACACCTCTGCATTCTGACACTCCTCACATTTTGGGTAAAAATAAACGCGTCAACACACACACACACACACACACACACACACACACACACAAACACACACACATACACACACACACACACACACTCTCATGGCGTATCCGCGACGTTCCTTCACAAAATCCTGAAACAATAAACAGCAGCAAGCCCCGCTTGTAACTTTAACTCTTAAAGAACGTAGCAGACACAATAAGATGCCTGACCTGTAGCTTACCAAAGGCAATTATAGTTATTCCTGTACATTTCAAACCACCAAACACACAATTTAATCAGAAACCAAAACTTTCCGAAATCTTGTGTTGGAACTAAGCAAGATGTTACCTGTATTTTGATTAAAGTTTCAGATAAAACAAAACGTATTTTAAAATTCTGTATAACTATAAACAACGATGCAGCGATGCTTCTTTTCTTTTAAACTGCCCTTTATAAACAGCCCGTCTTTACCGAGTTAAAGGGAGAGAAGGAAATAGAGGCAAGAAGTAGAGAAGAAACGAACAGCGAATCAGCAGAATTTGTACCGCCCCTGCCTCGTCCTCCTCCCAGGTTGGGTTGTTCGGACTGGGTTATATCGATCAGCCAGATCGATTATTCTCCAGAAAGGGGCGGGGCTTATCGTGCGTAGGCTTTTGCTTGTGTGGTGAGCGACCCGGCGGGAAGACGAGCGGGTTGTTATCTCCCCTTGGCTGTGAGTACATGGGGCTTGGGAAAGATAGACCCACTCTTACGGGCTTTTTCTTCTTTTTTTTTATTAGCATGGATGTCAAGTCTTCTCTATTCTTTCTCTCGCTCTTCCTCTCCACCCTTATCCTCCCTCCCTCCCTTTCTCATTCTCTCTCTCTCTCTCTCTCTCTCTCTCTCTGCGTGAGCGCGTGTTTATGGTCGCATGTGTGTGGTCACATTTTCCTCTAAGGTGGTCTTCTAATTATAACGACAGCCTGCATTACTCTCTTCCTAGCCTACCATGACCTATAATAACTAATTATCATATACCCCACAATGCAACCTGACATCACAAGGACTGCCCCGTCTGCGCATGCGCGCGCCACTTCCATGAACAATCTCCAAGACCAGGATTGTCGTCTGGCCAGCCAAAGACAGAGAGCCACTCACTATCTACCAGAACCTACTATCTTTGCCACATCAGGAGCCAGCGGTAATCCATGTGTCTAGCGGCTTCTAGAAGAAAGATGGAACTTTCCGGTACACTTGAGTTATAATCAAGTAATCAAGATGCGTGTTTGTTATCGTACAAACTAGGAATACCAGCAGCTGATAATAAAAACAGGACACAAAATTTTACTTGCTTTTATTATTATACCAGTATGCCATTTTTTAAAAAAGACTGGACAATGAAGTGTTTGAGGAATTAAGAAGAGGAAAAGAAGGTGTAATGATAAAGGGGTGAGGG
>NW_004799064.1:2526-4729 GCF_000002075.1 Aplysia californica | reverse complement strand
GTGTGCGTGCGTGTGGATGTGCGTGCGTGCGTGTGTGTGCATGTGTGTGTATGTGTGTGTATGTGTGTGTGTGTGTGTGTGTGTGTATGTGTGTGTGTGTGTGTTGTTTAATTTTATTTTGTGTTATTGTTGGTTTTTAGAATTAATTTCAGGGTCGGGCTTTGAGGGGAAACCGTGAATTTAAGCCACCCTTTAAAAAGTTAGAAGAGCATTTTCTTTTCTTTTTTTTTTTACAATTGACGTCTTGTGACCCACGTGTGGCCCCACCCACGGCCTGGGAGACCTGGGTTGTGCGTTGTAGGTCAAGTATGTTCTGAATGGAAGAATACATTGTACTTTTACCACTTTGTGTCTCTTGTGTACAAGTCAGAAGCACAAACAAGAAATAACCACATAATAATATGTGTTTAAATTAGTTAAAATGAATTACACGAGAGGGCTAACGTGTCTGATCAAAATAACGTTGGTGGTCTAGTGGCTAGGCTCCCAGACTCAAAATCGTGAGGCTGCAGATTAAGGGTTCAAAATTCAACTCGGTCCAACGTTGTGTCCTTGAGAAAGGTATTTTGCGCAAAATTTCCAATTTAGTTCGATCCTAAAGGAGACTGACGTTAAATTTGGAAGTTCCGCCTCTAAAATAACTGTACAGTATTAGGGGCGTTAAATCTTTACAATTTCGCAATTTCCTTCATTTTCTGTCTGCTGGCGGGTCTGTCGTAGACTTGATAGAGATAGCCTTACGTCATTTCCCCCAAACGAGATCAGCCATCGGTTTATATCGGATAATGCCAAAACGGGCACACCTTAAAAAAATCCGGTTCGTGCGGAAATGAATGTTAATCCGGCTCCCGTATTGAAAAACTGCCAGGAGGGGTAATCGTGTTTGGGTTCTTATGGGCCCTTATGGTCGCCGTTTCCGGCCTGTCATGCGCTGGTCATTCATCACCAGTTTGCGAGATGCTGTCAGGGCCATCTTCTTCTTGCCCACAGAACTAGAAACGGCGACAGACGGCGTGGTTATGTCTCTGTTCTGTGTTAGTATAGTGTGGGTGAATAAAGGCCCCCCACTAACATGAGCTCGTTTGCCTGTCTGTCTCTCTGTGTGTCTGTCTGTGTGTCTGTCTGTGTGTCTGTCTGTGTGTCTGTCTGTCTGTCTGTCTGTCTGTCTGTCTGTCTGTCTGTCTGTATGTATGTCTGTCTGTCTGTCTGTCTGTCTGTCTGTCTGTCTGTCTGTCCTTTTATCCTCCCCTCTCTTCCTCTCCTACCCCTCTCGCTCACTCGTTGCTGTTTCTCTCTCTCTCTCTCTCTCTCTCTCTCTCTCTCTCTCTCTCTTTCTTTCACTTCCCTCTTCCCCCCCTCCCCCACCTTCATTTCTCTCCATCTACTCCCCAGTGACGACTCTTAGAAGAAAAGCCACACTGAGATTTGTGTCTGTTGCTGTTATTGTTTCTGAATTTATAGTTTATCTCCAATGGGGCCAACCCAAATGGGTGGAGAGTCTTAAAAGCTCCCCAAAACTATAGAACACACCGTTGGAGGTGTGAATCAGGGCCATCAGCTCTATAACCCAGTATGATACCAATTGAGCTAACGGAACACGCTTTTGTGTCAAGGAGGGCATCAAAATCACAAGCAAAACAAAACAAAACAAAACAGAAACAAAGGAAAAAACAACGACAACAACCCCACCCTCCCCCCCCCAAAAAAAAAACAAGAAAAAAAACCTTAGCCCTGCCTTTGCTACTTCTGTCTCTTTTCCATGTCTGCGATGTTGAGCCCGAGGATTAAGATAAGCCCTGTCTATACCTTGTCATCAGGGTTTGATGGCGAAAAGGAGACGGTGGCTGGGTAGACTCTTTGAAGGGGACCAGAGAAGACTGGGGATGGGGGTGGGTGGGGTTGAAGGAATGGAGGAATGATCGCGGGAGTGGAAGGCAGAAAGGTGTTGTTTGTCAAAATATAAATGTCTTACTACACGCAATTAAAATGATCTCTAAGACAGAAACGTAGGATAACAACTTGCTGAGGAGGAATACTGAATTCTGGAAGAGCAAAATGTAGTTCGATTCCCTATCCGTTTTGAACCTCAGACTTCCGCGTTCTTGAATAAGTTTGTGACGCGCATCACATCTGCAACTGGAGGTGTGTTTGAGAGTGTAAGAGGTCGAGATACAGAAGTGGGAGAGAGGAGGGGAAGAGAGAG
>NW_004799064.1:0-2018 GCF_000002075.1 Aplysia californica | reverse complement strand
TGTCTGTCTGTCTGTCTGTCTGTCTGTCTGTCTGTCTGTCTGTCTGTCTGTCTGTTTGTCTGTCTGTCTGTCTGCATGTCTGTCTCTGTATACAAGTATATGTGTGTTTGTTTGTTGGTTTGTGTGTGTGTGTGTATGTGTGTGTATAAATGGGCACATTTGTGTGTGTATGTATGCAAGTAAGGACGTGTGTATCCTCCTCTCCATGTACACCCTTCCATCAGACCATCTACACATCTACATGTCGTATCCCCACATCTCACAACCATGTCATACCTCGCACATATCCATCACACCCCTCATCCCCTCACTTCACCAACAATACCCAACCATCCCCCAAAGTATCCAAACGCACTCCACGACCCCACTTTCCTCCACACAACGACGTGAGTCAGCCTTTGAAGAGCATCGCTTAAAATTCCAAATACCTCCAGATTGTCCACTCCACATCGCGTGTGTCCGGGAGGATGAGGAAGCCCAGACTGACCATCACTTGTCCAATTGGGTAAGATCGTTGACCACCAAAGAGCCGACTCAATTCAAGAGCATGTAGTGGTCGTTTCAGAGACCAGGACAGCAAACGGCGGTAAAGTCCGGGCCCTTTGAAGTCCACCTGAGATGGCCATGTCGACATCGCTACGGTTGAGTAAGGAACATTGCTAGAGGATTTTCCTCTCGAGGTCGAGCAAGGGGCAGCTGGACGGCCCATTTCAAGAAACCGGTAAACAACAGAACCCTTTTTAAAGTGGACAGCAAGAGGGAACGAAAAGAATAAGCTGAAGTATTGTCCTTTAGAGGGCTTGTATACAGATTTTTGGCAACAGTCGAAATTGTCCAAGACAGCTACCAGTTGTCAAGGATAAAAGTGTTTACCTGAGACAGTGTCATTATAACACAAGTACATGTGTATAGGAAAAAAAAAGCTAGAAACAAAGGTGAGGAGTGTGGGGGGGAGAAGGAAAAGTGGCCGTTTGTACAGCAATGTGATCTTCTTAGACAAGTGATCAATAAAGTATGTTCGACTACAATCAGCAGTTGGATTAAAACAGAGGAAAACACAGTACAAGGACTTAATTGTTTAAGTATTATATGTGAAGGATAAAAAGTCTTTTTTTTTCAAAATGTGTATTATGTGAATTAAAAAGAAGGAGCACATAATGTGGAATACAATTTTTTGGACTTTGCCACAAGAGTGGGGATACACACTTGCACATTGGCCCGATTTTAGCAAAAGAATATAGGACGTTGACATTGTATCTGTTGGAGTGACTCATCGGTTGGTGTTGAAGACTTCATTGTGATTGCACAGCATCGTTAGCGCAGAGTCTCATACATATTGCCACTCCGTTAAGGCTGTGTGTGTGTGTGTGTGTGTGTGTGTGTGTGTGTGTGTGTGTGTGTGTGTGTGTGTGTGTGTGTTTATGTGCGTGTGTATGTTTGAGGGGGGGGCGTGGTTGCAAAGACACAGATAGATATGTTCGAAAAGGGAAGGGGATTAATTAAAGGGGGTTGATAAAGAGAGGGGTATACATAATACAGGTATAGTGTCTACATATATATTTTATACATGTATGCCCCTTTGTGCATGTGTGTGTATGTATGTGTGTGTGTTTGTGTGTGTATTTGTGTGTGTGTTTGTGTGTGTGTGTGTGTGTTTGTGTGTGTTTGTGTATGTGTGTGTGTGGGTATGTTTGTGTGAGTGTGTGTGTTTCTATGTATGTATGCAAAATGTATGTATGTATGTATTCATGTATGTAGCTTTAAAACATGCATTTGATTACATGTAACAACAACCCCACCCATCGCAAGCACACTCATTCAGACATGATGCTCCTGTTTACTTTTCACTCCCTCCCATCATAACATGGCGAAAACACAACTTTTGCTGTCGTCCTTGTTTGCCTCACATACTAGGGTAGGGGGGGGGGCGGTGCTTGGACTCGAATTTGGATACATCCCAAGTTGGGGAGAGAGAGAGAGAGAGAGAGAGAGAGAGAGAGAGAGAGAGAGAGAGAGAG
>NW_004799063.1:36167-37455 GCF_000002075.1 Aplysia californica | reverse complement strand
GGGAGATGTTGTGCCTCTCTCAACCTGGTCGGTCCTGATCACCATCAGGGATGAAGCCCGCCTCCCAAGCAATCTAATTCGTCACTTATATGACTTTATTGTGTTGCAAGTGCCGTACAACTCTTTCTAAAACTAAACTAAAATCACCTAAAACTGTGCCCAAAGAGTGTAAAGCATCTACATTTTGGGAGGAAAAAAAACAACAGAAAAAGAAAAACAATAATGCGCCCCCCTCCCCCCAAACTCCCCACCAACAATTGCAAAACAATAACAAAACACAATTTAGTTTTAGTAAGAGTTTTACGGCACTTGCAACACAATAAGGTCATATAAGTGCCGAAAAGATTAGAGGTGTTACAAGAGAGGAACAAACACAAAAAAGAAGGAGGAGAGATAAGGACGAATATAGACGTTAGATAGGAAAGAAGAAGCAAACCACACCAGAGCACCCGCCAACCACATACACAAAAGACAAAACCAGCAAGTTCTTTTATTATCAATTTTTTTTTATTGAATAGTCTGAGCCCGTGAGACAGACAAGTTGTCAGAGTGGGGAATCCCCCTGTGCGTCCGTCAGTCTGTCTGTTTGTCAGTCTGTCACGGGTCTACGCTGACTCTAAGAATGAGAATAGTCATACATAGAAATCATGATGGTTGGCACCGAAATAATAGATCAACAGAATGATGAGAAGAAAAACAGTAAAAAGTAATAGTAATAATAATGATAATAATGATAATACAAAATGATGATGATGATAATGATAATAATAAAAATAATAATAATCATGATGATGATGATGATGATGATGATAAAAATATTCCAAAATAATGGAAAAAATAGTAATAATAATAACAATCAAAATAATATCAAAAATAATAATAATAATAATAATAATAATAATGATAATAACAATACAATACTAACAGTAACAATGATAATAACAGTAGTAATAACACACAAGTCTACGGCCCAGTTTATTTGACAAGGAATACCATTTGACGACTGGCAGAAGTCCTACATACAGCTCTCCTTCACTACTGTATAGGCAAAGGTTATAACACGCACACACGCATTCATGCAAGCAAACATACAGGTATACAAACATATGAATATACACACATTCACACCCATACATATAGGCCTACACACATACACACATTCCCACACCCATACATATAGGCCTACACACATACACACATTTGTAACATACACGATACACATACACTGTTCTCTCTCTCTCTCTCTCACACACACAAACACACACACACACACACACACACACACACA
>NW_004799063.1:29122-34930 GCF_000002075.1 Aplysia californica | reverse complement strand
CCCCCCCAATGTCTTCGACATGCGTCAACACGAAATTCTCAAAATCACCATCATAATAATCGTCACGATAAATCTGAAAATCACCATTCTTATTCTCCAAATGATCATTCTTATTCTCAAAATGATCATTCTTATTCTCAAAATGATCATTCTTATTCTGAAAATGATCACCGTACCACGGAAAACATCATAATGTCAATGACAGTCCCAAAGACGTTCTCTCAGAGACAAAATGTATGATGAGACTGGAAAGAGGCAAATATTACTACATGGTCATAGAAAATATTCTGGAGCGGATTAATAATACATTTTTATATATATATATATATATATATATCATCTTAATGTTTCCCAGGTCCATGAGAATAACAGTACAGAGTACAGTCATGACCCAATCTACTTCCCACAGTTCCAGGAAACTGTCCAGCAGGAAACTGTCCAGCAGGGGGCAGCACTCTTCACCAAGGACTGTCACAGCAGACAGCTCATACATTCTTGCTTCCCTTTATTTGGTCATTTAGTTTTCTTTCCAAACACATTCCTCGCTCTATATTTTCTTCTCAGCCAGGGCTGTGATTTTTTCCAACACACAAACCCAATGTTCAATGTTACAGAATAGACTACATCAGCTCTGACTACTGTTCTTCTCATGGCTACAATGAATACAATATGACAGTCGGTGGACAGACATTTGAAGGGATAAAAACAAAAAACAAAAAACAAAAACACAAAACCAATGGCCAATTGATGAAATGGTTAAGTTGTCAGCGATGAAAGCACTACAAGTGTTCCGAACCTCCATGAGCACACAGAAACAATGTACAGAAAATGTACAACACACGCGCGCATGGCCTCATTAGCATGTACAACACGCGCGCGCATGGCCTCATTAGCATGTACAACACACGCGTGCGCGCATGGCCTCATTAGCATGTACAACACACGCGCGCATGGCCTCATTAGCATGTACAACACACGCGTGCGCGCATGGCCTCATTAGCATGTACAACACGCGCGCGCATGGCCTCATTAGCATGTACAAGACACGCGCGCATGGCCTCATGAGCATGTACAACAATATAGGGGTTTTATTTTCATGGAACTTATTAGTCACAATACAAATGTTTCCTGCACTTACACCACAGATCAGTCACACATAAGTGTCGAAGTGCCGGAGATTAGAGGTATTACTAGAGAGTAACATACAAAGAAAACAAAGAGGAGAGCATAAAAGGAGGATAAATGTTTAGTAGGGAAGAAGGAGCAGACCACACCAGAGCATCTGCCAACCACCCGCTTTCAAGGAGCAAACAACTGACTTAAGAAAGTCAGCGTCACATACAATGAGTAGAAAAACTAAATTCGGATTTTGTTTGTGGCATATAAGATTTGTAACATTGTCACGGACAAAATCTGTGCTAAGGCTACAACTTCAACATATACACACAACACTAACACTTTCAGAACTTCTTTGACCGAGAGCAAAAAATAAACATTTTCTAATTCAAACACACAACTTAGAGCGAGAAATGTAGGTTAAACAGACGTATAATGTATGGAATGAAGAGCGAGCTCGTTCGCAATCTTTTAACATTTCCAGAATTTTCAGAAATTTCTGATTAATTGTATAAAGTATGGAATGAAGAATGAGCTCGCTCGCAATCTCCTATCATATCCAGAATTTTCAGAAATTTGCGACGAATCTGGCGCCTATTGGGAGGCGAAAGATAAACGAAGCCTGGCTAGGAGCGTCTGTCGAGATATGTCATCACCATGCGCAAGAACTTTGTTTCAGCAATGTTTTACGGAGCTCACAACTGCATAAGGTCAGTGCGTGGGAGTGATGTCTTGTATAAGAAGGCCGGGAGAGGTCGGAAACTTATAATAATAATAATAAATAGCATTTGTATAGCGCATGTCCTCACTGGAAGGCAGGCTCTATGCACTTTACACTATATATTACCCCAGCAGACCGTAGAACACTCAGAAATATTCTCAGCTTCCCGAGAAGCATACAGTGCAAGCAGCTGATTAAGAGCTCAAACACTAAGAAACTGACAAGATCGTTCACTGTCTATAGCCGGGTACCCATTCACACCTAGGTGAAGTGGGGAAAATTCGTGTAAAGTGCCTTTCCCAAGGACACAACGTCGGGCCCGCAGCTCGAACCCCCGAACCCGCAACCTCACGATTACGAGTCAGGTAGCTTACCCACTAGGCCACCAACGCCACAATATATCTAGGTAACCTTTGACCTTCACCCATGGCTGGGAGCAAGACTCCCACACACAGCACTGAGGGGGAAAAAACAAGCACTGTACGAGTAAAAACGTCATTTCCATAGCGAGTCGTTCTTATGCACAATACATGATACTCTTACGATCATAAAAGTCACAAGCATATTGTTACGGTCACCAATTGTGCTGTGACAGTAGGAAAGTCTGCACAGGTTATAGTACTATTCCAGAGAGCGCAGGTATATGACGCAAGTTCATTCACTTGTAGTTTTGGGGAAAGATGAGGGTACTGTAAAGCATCAATGACTGTATTATACTGGGTGGGTACAGAGAAACCATCTGTAACATTATCATTATTATTATTATCATTACTATTTTTACTATTATTATTATTGCTATTATTATTAATGTCATCATCATTATTAAAATAAAAAATATATTTTGTCGTAGTTTTGCATCCAGCCATCGGGATGGTCGTCTAACTATGACGGGGAAAGTTATATATAGCAAGAGCAACACAAAACCTCGCCCCAGAAAGCTACGGTCGGATAAAGCTACGGACATCAGAACACAGTACGGGAGGAGGTTGATCAATGATCATTTGCAGAAAAATGTTTTAATATGTTTTTACACCACCATCGACACAATTTAGGTTGTTTAAGAGGTGTGCAGCTTCGACCCTGCCTGTCAGGGCCAACCCGGGCTGAGAGGGATACAACAATATCTTAGCATATAGATTAAGATGCCACACACAGTTGAACCTAAACACCCCCCCCCCCCCCCCCCCATCAACCACCTGTCCATGACAATCACCTGTAGCTACGACCACCTCCCACTTTTCCCCCCCTTCACTTTTGTTCTATATATATCACAATGACATTGTCCTATGGACCACGTGTTCCTGAAATGTCCCGCCAACTATCGTGACAGAACACGTCTGCTGGGACATTTCAGTGACCCCCGTTCAGCACTTTTCAAGGACCCCCGAGCAAGTGCTGAGTTCCTGCGTGCTGTCGGTATCGGCATTGCTGACCATTTATCAATCCACAGCGCTAGAAGAGAGAGAGAGAGAGAATGACACTGTCCAAAACACGCACCTGTCTAAGACAACAGCTTTCTCCTCAACAAAGAGTGACCGCCTACGACACTTGGTCGCTTTTAAGCACAAGGGGGCTATCCCGAAAAATGCTCTTTTGAGAAAATCGAAGGTAACGTTTTTTCCCCTTGTTCAGTTTCTTTGAAAGGCAAAGAGAGTTTTTTCTATAACCAAACAGATATACACACAAATGAAACCAAACTTCTCCTATAGGTACGGCAATGCCCACTTTTGGTAATGGTCAAGATTTCTGGAAACCCCCGAAATCCGAGTTAGCCCACATGTCCTTAACAGTGATCAATTTCAAATGCAAGAAAAAATAGCTTCCCCAGACAAGGAATCAAACCCCTGTACTGGTGCGAAGGTCCGCTCCCACTGTCAAGGAACTGCACCACAGACAGCAGAAACATAACAAACAAAAAAACAAACAAAACAAAAAAAATCTCAATAATTTTCTCCCCGAGGGGCAAAATGCTAAAACACAATACAAAAAGTGACCATCTGCAGCACCTTTACTTTCTTTCACACAATCGAAAAAGCACCTGTGGCAACTTGGAAAAGAAGTGAGCTCATATCTGTCCAGAAATGACTTACAACCTTCTTAACCCTATCCGTACGTCATGTTTTACTATCGCATCCATACGACGTGGGGAACTCTGCGCCACCACTTTCCAAAAAGGAAATTTACTTGTTAATCCGTTCCGTACGCTTTGCACAGCAGTCTGTCAAAATGATTTTTTGAGAAATACTGAAAGTTTCAAAGAGATCTTTGCACTAGAAGCATTCTAAAATGTGAAGAATACAGCCCCGGGGGTACAAAATGACCCCAGGACGTACAGATAGGGTTAAAAACTTGTGGATATGAGATGACTATACAACATGTATAATGACGAGGAGGAATCAGGCGCTCGTCAATTTTTGGGGCAAGTGGAGTTATTGGTATCTGCTTAAAGCTCATTCTTTTGTCTTGCTTATGATGAAAAAAACCCCCAAAAACATCTATCTTGAATAGACATCAAGATTGCGATTGCAGGAGATGGGAGGGTCACCTGGTTTCAGAGGTAAAATAAGCGAGAAAACAGCAGTCACAGTTTGGCAACTTCCCAAGCTTGAGAGTCCTTTAAAACTGTAGATTTACATTTTTTAAACTTTTGATCAATGTTTTTCAGTAAAATCCACACAGATCTAAGTTTTTAATTTATGAACCAAAAAGGTGTGGAGCAAAAAGCAAAAAACAAGCCAGATTTCTCGATTTCATTATTTTGACGAGTGCCTGATTTGACCACAATGCGACATATATATATATTGATGAAGACATTTTGTCTGGGAACATCACGGGATATTCTCTAGAACAACCCCAGTCCTCATCTCCTTCAAGGCGTAAATTTAGTTTAGGTTTAGTGAAAGTTTTAAGAGTTTTAAAGCACTTGCAACACAAATACGTCATACAAGTGCAGAATAATAAAGATAATAAAACATGTTACTCGAGAGCAACATACGAAGAAATTTAGAATGTCAGATAAGCTTGACAGATGTTTGATGGGGAAGAAAGAGCAAATAACACCAGAGCATCCGCCAACCATCCATAAATTCAGAGAATTTCTTCGGAGCAAAAACACGACACAAAAAACCTGGAAAAATCTTTCCAAAGTTTAGATGGGTGTGACAGAAATTCTGAGATCAAAGACTAGATTTGAGCTGAAAAGAAGCGCAATGGTGGCCATGAAAAAAGGGAGACAGTCAGAGTCCACAGAGGAAAGGGGTGGGACCAACCAAGGACACCCACCAACCACCCAGGATCAAAGACGGCAGAGAAACAGGCCAGGAATCCCATGTACACATCACATGTCACTGTTGTTGCTTAGTTGCTGTCCTCTCTCTCACTCCCTCTCTCTTTCTGTCTCTCTCTCACCCTGCCTCCCTCCCTCCATCTTTCTCTCATTCTCTGTCTCCTTCCCTCCCTAACTCTCACTCTCTCTCTCTTTCTGTCTCTCTCTCACCCTGCCTCCCTCCATCCATCTTTTTTTCACTCTCTGTCTCCTTTCCTCCCTTTATCTCACTCCCTCTCTCTTTCCCCATCTCTCTCACTCTCTCTCCCTCCCTCCATCTCTCTCCCTCCTTCCTTCTCTCTCTCCCTCCCTCCCTCTCTCTCTCCTGCCCTCCCTCGCCATATTCAGTAATCAGTTTACTAGAACAACAATATCCACAAAAAAACACAAAAACAAAAGAATCACCCACACAAAACCCCCCCAAAAACTGGTACTTCAAATGGACAAAAGACGGTCTCATTTGTTTAAAAAATGCGTACGGAAAAAAGAAACTTTTGCGCAAAAGGCTCACAAAAGTCACAAAGAACAAAAATGGCCCGGTATCATTTAAAAATTTAAAAAAAGAAAAGAAACAAAGAAGAAAGAAAGAAAAGAACGGGAAAGGAAAGAAACAGGGTGTAAGAGCCGGTGAGCAGAGACATAACGT
>NW_004799063.1:24802-29022 GCF_000002075.1 Aplysia californica | reverse complement strand
CCCGCCCAGCCCCCAAACCTCCATCCCAAAACATTCCCCAAAACCAGCTGGCCGCCACTGGACCAATGCCCAAATTTACTTCTATGAATGTCTGAAAATGTGCGATGTGTATATAGGCCTATATGTGTCACGAAGCGAAGGAATCATGTGCTCGTCAATTTTGAGTCATGTAGAGTTATTGGAATCATCTTAAAGCTTGTTCACTTGTCTTTATTTGGATGAAAAAAAATATCCATTTATCTTGAATACAAGTCGAGATATTTGCGAAAGAAGGAGGTGGGGGTCACCAGTTTTCAGAGGTAAAATTAGCGAGAAAGTGGCCCCCAAAGATTAGTTATTTCCTTAGCTTAAGAGTCCGTGGTAACTGAAAATTTACATTTGTGTGTCTTTAATCAACGTTTTTCCGTAAAATCCAAACAGAAATGAGTTATTTGATGGGCATGAAAGGTGTTGAGCCAAAAAACCAAAAATTTGATAAAAATTCAAAAACCTGCAGAAAAATGCAAGTTTCTTCAATTTGATTATTTTGACGAGAGCCTGATTTCACCACGCTGTATCACATATGTGTCACGACGCGGAGGAATCAGGCGCTCCGCAATTTTGGGGGCATGTGGAGTTATTGGTATCAGCTTAAAGTCTGCCCTGTTTTCTAGCTCTAGATGAAAAAAGTACCTATTAATCTTGGAAAGGAGGTAGAGATATTTGCAACTTAGTTTCAGAGGTAAATTTTGCGAGAAAATGGCCATCAAAATTTGGTAACTTCCATAGTTTGAGAGTCCTTGAAAAAGGAAAATTAACATTCTGCCTGCCTTTAATCAACGTGTTTCGGTCAAATCCACACTGCAATGTGTTTTTTAATGGACATAAAAGATGTTAAGCCAAAAAAAAAAAATTCAATAAAATTTGCCAAACTGGCAGAAAAATATTGTTTTCTTCGATTTCATTGTTTTAACGAGCCCCTGATTTCACCACGATGCCGCACATATGTATATTTGTAATATCAATAAACTCGGCATGCCCATACAAACTTTTCACACTCACACACACTCACACCATAATCCAAAAAAAAGAAGCTCTTTTACTTGGATGATAATAATAACGATAATTAGATAGTGATAATAATAATAACTGCATTTATATAGCGTATATTTAAGCTCTATGTTCTTCACAACTATTACTACCCCGGCAGACACTAGAACACTTAGAAACATTCTCGGCTCTCAGAAAGCATGCAGCTCAATTGGTCGCTTTTAAGCACAAGCGGGCTATCCCGAAAAATGTTGATTTGAGAAAATCGAAGGTAAAGTTTTTACCCATTGTTCAGTTTTCTCTATAACCAAACAAATATACACACCAATGAAACCAAATTTCTCCTACAGGTAGGGCAATGCCCACTTTTGGTGTAGTCAAGATTTCTGGAAACCCCCGAAATCTGGGTTAGCCTGTTTGTCCTTAAAAACTACCAATTGCAATGTAATGTAAAAAAAATTGTCTCTGTGATATAAGATTCATCATTTGCTCCATTTGTTTGTCTTCGTATGCACATTACAAAATCCACAAAACTCCCTTATTGCAGTGAGCAATAAATAAATAATAGTAAACTCTTCAGTGAAATCAAGGCAAATTTCCTTCAAATTGACAACACAGATTTAGATTCAATTCTGGTCCAGAATATAGAAAAAGGAACGTAACACCTGGATATAAAAGTGTTTGAAGGTTACTTATGAGAGCATCTTCATCTCTACACACACTTTTTCCAACACAGGACAAAATTCCTTTATTTCCTCTATTTTACTTCTTTTTACGTACTTGTTTTTACACCTCCAGTGACACAATTTAGATCATTTAGACATGACCTTCTGACTCTGCCTGTCAAGGCTAAACTAGACTTGAGTTGAGACGGATACAATTCCCCAGCAGAAAGACCGAAGAACTTGATTAAAAAATATTTGTGGAGAAGGGAGGAAGAACAGATATCTAGATAAAGGAAAAGAGAAGGATGGAAAAAAGGAGGGACAAGCAGCAAAAGAGAGAGAAAATGTAGAGACAGAATGAAAAGAAAAGTGAACAAGTTGGAAAACAAGATAGAAAACATCAGAGGAAAGAGGGGGAGAGAGTGAGGGAAGGAACAAAGTATGAGAAGAAAGACAGAAAAAGAAGAAGGACAAAAAAAAAAGAGGACAAATTGAGAATTACTCGACAGCAGTTATGATATACATCTATTTCCTTTCGTCACAATATCAAAAATAGATCGCACCTATCTGACTAGATTGTACGCCCAGACCACAGCACAAAGCGCTGGTACAATTTTTGGCCTGTAGCGAGTCATTTGATAAACATTGCCAAAAACCAAAAAATTCCCTAAAAAAAAAAGCAAAACAAAAGCAAAACAAACATTAAAAAAAAACCACATGAAAAATCCTGAATACCGTTACATGATTACAGACAGTCGAACCATCACAGAGACACCTGTAAGTATGAGTAATCACATTCGTTAACATCTCTAATCAAATTCGTTAACATCTCTAATCACATTCGTAAACAACACCCCTAATGCACATTCGTAAACAAAATCACATTCAGTTCACATCACTAGTGCACATAGGTCAACAACATCACTAATGCACATTCAGTTCACATCACTAGTGCACATAGGTCAACAACATCACTAATGCACATTCAGTTCACATCACTAGTGCACATAGGTCAACAACATCACTAATGCACATTCAGTTCACATCACTAGTGCACATAGGTCAACAACATCACTAATGCACATTCAGTTCACATCACTAGTGCACATAGGTCAACAACATCACTAGTGCACATAGGTCAACGACATCACTAATGCACATTGCAATCACCAAGGCTCACACGAGAAAAAAACCCAATCGCTACAGAAACAACACAGATATATTTACAAACACAGTCCGGAATCCCGTGCTGTGGTACACACTGGCTCTGTCCACTCCACAAATGTCTCAACTAACGTCCACTAACACAAAATTCCGCGGTTATGATCCAACAGAAAATAATCATAATATTACATCGTATATATATATATATATATATATATATATATATATATATATATATATCATATGAGAACTAAAAATGACACATTATAAAGGCCTGTGTTGATCAAACACTTCATGCACTTTACAGCACACCAAAATATTTTGACAACTAAGTTTAGTTTTAGTTTTAGTAAGAGTTTTACAGCACTTGCAACACAAAGAGCTCATACAAGCGCAGAAGGTTAGAGGTGTTACTAGAGAGTGATTGATGTGAGACACGATGACAAAATGACTTCGTCTACATATCGAAGCGAAGTTTGAAAAGAAAGACGGAATGGGAAAATGTAACGTAATGTAATAAAATTTGACTCTATGATTTAAGATTCATCATTTGCTCCATTCACTTGTCACCGTACGCACATTACAAGATCCAAAAACCTTCCTTATTACAAGAAACTAAAAATAGTAATGAACTCATCGGTGAAATGAAGGGAAAATTTCCCTCAAATTGATAATACAGATTAGGATTGAGGAAGGGTAAAACACGAAGTAACATAGGACTGTGTGCTGTCTCAACTACGGGACAAAAAGTGGCATCGACCTACGGGCCAGTCGGGACATAATATGTGAGACGAGCTGACAAAATGAGTTACTTCTCGTAAATCGACAAGAGGAGATGGGTATTCCAATGTAAAGTGCATTGAGCTACTTTTTGGGAAATGCGCTATATAAATATGTTACATATTATTATTATTATTATTACTATTATATTGGCCAAAAATCAACACCAGGGTCAAATTCGTAGATTTTCTTACGGTGCCATATTCATTAAGAATAATAAGCCTTTCATTATTTCATACTTATAAATTGTAAAAACTTCACCTATAAGCGTGACGTATCTATTTCTGTAGGTCTCGAATCCGAGAAGTAACTCATTTTGTCAGCACCCTTCACAATTATACAAGCAGCAGAAAATAGAACACATTTGTAACGGGTAACTCTAAGACCTCCACAACATTCAAGTAGTACAGAGATTGGTTTTTGTTGTTTTTTCAAAGACTTATTATTAATTAAGATCGCAAGCAATACTGGGCAAAAAACTACACGCGTGTCTGTAGTCCCAGCTACGCGCAGGAAGAAGTCAGTCTCCCCTTATGCCGAGTGGCGAGCGCACACACACGCGGGAAAGAGAAGGGGGGGGGG
>NW_004799063.1:23571-24702 GCF_000002075.1 Aplysia californica | reverse complement strand
GGGGGGGGGACACGGGGCTGTATGACAGTCCGCTGCTGCTGCTGCTGCGTCCATATGTGGCACTGAACGGCGAGGGGGCGGGGCAGGAAGTCAAGGCTGGGGCAAGGGTTCGGACCTCCTCAGCTAAAACTGCAACTGTGGAGACAAAGCAGTCGAACTTTGGGTGAACAATGGTATGGCGTATATATGTTATTATTACACGTATTGTTGGCACCGCTGTTAAAATGTACTAAGTCCAAAATTTTGAAATTAATTTCTTTTAAATTGCAAGATTTTTAATCAGTGGTATAGATTGCTTGTACTCAAGATATATTTTGTCGAAATTCGAATTCTAAATATTGAAGAAAAAAAAAAAAAGCAGGAAAAATAGGAGCACATGACGAATGTACACTTTATAAAAGAATTAAAGTTTTCCTTCTTGAGTACAATTTCAGTTTCAGGGCTTACTATATTAGAACAGCTTACTTATGATATATAGATACAGAGTTACTTACTCTCTCCCTGTTACTTATGATATATAGATACAGAGTTACTTACTCTCTCCCTGTTACTTATGATATATAGATACATAGTTACTTACTCTTTCCCTGTTACTTACGATATATAGATTACTTATGATATATAGATACATAGTTACTTACTCTCTCCCTGTTACTTATGGTACATAGATACACAGTTACTTACATAATAATACTCTCTCCCTGTACCGTCAGGTACACAAGAAGGAGAAGAGTCACCGCCACATTATTCGGTTTAGTTTTAGTAGAGGTTTAACGGCGCTCGCAACTACATAAGGTCATAAGAGCGCCAAGGGGTGGATGTCAACAGAGAAGTCCTTACACGGAATCAGACTTACTGTGCTCACCTCTCTAGCTTCAACAGCACAAAGTCTGCTTCGACTATCAAGGCACCCCGGAAATAGCAGTTCACAAGAGAGTGACAAACATACAAAAGAAGTAGAAGAAAAATTACGATAGTAAGGATGAGGAAAGAAAAAGCAGCAGTTCCCCCCATGTTGTTCCGGCACAGTATGAGCATGACATTGATAAATCAGCCCATTTACAATTCTACTGTGCACAAGAACATGTTACTATCCCCCATTTGGGAATGGCCTAAAGACACTTCAGTCAG
>NW_004799063.1:19213-23471 GCF_000002075.1 Aplysia californica | reverse complement strand
AGCACGTTAGTCTGTCCCTGGCCACTTTCTCTAACCTCAGCACATCTAGAATCAAGGCCCTGGGTGATCGCCTCGTCCCGTATCGTGTTACTATAACTGCCAGTTGGTCTACCTCTTCCCATTGTTTTATCTTATGTGTCATTGCGGTTAGATCATTATCGCGTCATCAAAATAATGAAATCGAAGAAACAGACATTTATCTACCGGTTGGCGATAGATGTTTGTTTGCCAGGGAACCCACAGGACAAATACATACACACTCCACCCACAAACAGCTAAGTCTGGAACCCAAGCCAAGACCACACATACATGAACTGTCTTGTTTCGAATCCACACCACACACACACACTTACTCCACCAACTGTCCTGTTTCCAACGCAAACCACACATACACTTACTCAGGGGGCTCTGCTAGTCTAGAGTCTAGAGATACGCTGTTCGCCTCTCACTCAATAAGTCCCACGTTCAAAACCTGACAGTGACGAAAAATTTTCTTCTCTAAAATGTTCTCCTTTCACATTCTTTCCTACTCTCTAACAATGATTGGTCGTCTGATTTGTCTCCTCTCTCTGCCCCCTCCCTCCCCCCTTTTGCCTCCTCCTCTGGGCTCCTGAACTTTTTCGGCAGCGTTTCTACTGTTACTCCTTGGCTTCTTCTTACTGATGTCTAACACCTAGCCTTCATGGATAAGGGTGGACAAAATCTTGGAGGAGCCATATGCAAGTTGTACACGTTAAAGATCCCTTGGGTAAAATTCAAAGGTAATTTCTATCAAACTGAAAATGCATAATGTGTCCCTCACGCTCATCATATGACCTTACGCAGCTGCAAGCGCTGTAAAACGCTTACTGAAAGAAAGAAAGAAACAAACAAACAAACAGACTTACTCGACAAACTGCCAGGCCTCGACGTCGATGATGCGGAAGTCTTCCTGCGTGGTGAGCACGTCGTTGTGGAAGGTGAGACAGCAGTGGGAGCGGCCGTGGTTCAGGTTGTCGTCCACCCACAGACCGAACAGACCCCTGGGACACACAACGGGGGAACGGGTTAAAGGCGACATATAATTTATTGTGTGTGTATGTGGATGTTTTTTTTTATTTTTTAAATTTTAGTAATTCGTAAGGGTTTTATGGCACTTGCTTGCAACACATTTAAGTCATATAAGTGCTTAAGATAAGATCTTTTTTCTTATTAAAGTGTTTTTTAAGCACCTATCGAAGCAATTTAGATCACTCAAGAGGCTGGCTTCTGACCCTGCCTGTCAGGGCAAACCTGGACTGAGAGGAACAAGAAATCCCTGCAGAAAGACTGAGATATATACTCCATAAAATTTCGTTCCCTTCTCAGGAATCAAACTCGAGTGTCCTGCGAGTAACAGCATGCGGGGGACTCAAAATTTAACGATTACATTGTCTACTCCATTCGCCTTCATGAAAAATGCAGCTTGATGAGATACAAAAAGAGATAAAAATATATATATGTGAGGCAGCGTGGTGGAATCAGGCTCTCGTCAAAATAATCAAAGGGAAGAAACTTGTATTTTTTGCAGGTTTGTGAATTTTTATCAAAGGTTTGTTTTTTGGCTCAACACCTTTAAAGCCCGTTAAAGAACTCATTTCGGTGTGGATTTTTCTGAAAAACGCTGATTAAAGGTACAATAAAGGTAAACTTTTAGTTGCCATGGACTCTTAAGCTAAGGAATTGACTAATCTTTGGCGGCTCTTTTCTCCCTAATTTTACCTCTGAAAACAGGTGACTCCCACCTCCTTCATTGGCAAATATCTCGACTTGTATTCACGATGAATGGATATTTTTTTCATCCAAATAAAAACAAGTGAACAAGCTTTGAGATTATACCAATAACTCTACATGCCCAAAAATTGACGAGAGCCTGATTCCACCACGCTGCCTCCCGCATAAGCAGGAATATAACACAAAATCAAAACAATTTCAGAAATCCAGATATCTGGACTTATCTGGAAATTCAGCAGCTCTGTGAGAGTTTATAAACAACAAAGGGAGGTCACTCACTGTCCTGATCCAATAGCGAAGAAGTCGGAGGTGCCGTTGATGAAAAACTGGTTGTCTCCCTGCCACATGTACTTCTGAGAACAGGATTTAAAAAAAGGAACACATTGACAATGTTATAGTTTTAGTTTTAGTTCGAGTTCTACAGCACTTGCAACACAATAAGGTCATATAAGTGCCGAAGATTAGAGATGTTACAAGAGAGTAACCAACACAAAAAAGGAGAAGGAGAGATTGGGAAGATAGATAGTTTGATAGGAAAGTAAGAGGAGAGATCAGGTCGATATGTGTTGAAAGGAAGGAAGGAGCAAACCACACCAGAGCACCCAACAACCACCCGCATTTTTGACAACATAAGCAACAGGGTAACTTCAAAGCCAGAGAAAAGGAGAAAAGGGATAGTGAATGGTGAAGATGGTGAAGAAATACGGAATAGTGAGATGATAGACAGACTACAACCACTCAAACTTTTTTTAACATGGCCAATGGCACTCCCAAGCCTGTATAAACACAGAGGGAAAATATTTGTGAGGCGTGCCGACAAAATGACTTACTTCTCGCAATCCTCAAATGGAGATATTGGCCAAACATCGACACTAGGGTCAAATTTGTAGTTTTTCTATTGATGCCATATTCTTGAACGATAACATGCCTTTTATTATTGCTTACTTTTAAATTATAAAAACCTCTCCTATAAGCGTGATGTATTTCCAAAAGGCTTGAATCCGAGAAGTAACTCATTTTGTCAGCATGTTTCACATTTAGCGTTGTATATCGTAGTATGCTAGTACAGAATCAAGTGGAACTGTGTAGTCAGGCTGGTCTGGTGGTTGACACAAAATTCTAACAGCATTGTTGCTGTGGAGGTAGACCGTCAAGTAGAACAAAACCAGAGCAGTAGACTTTAGTTTTCGTCAAAGTTTTACGGCACTTGCAAACACAATAAGGTCATATAAGTGCCAGCCGAAGATTAGAGGTGTTACAAGAGAGTAACAAACACAAAAAGGAAGGAGGGGAGATAGTTAGTTTAGTTTTAGTAGAGCTTTTACGGAGCTCGCAACTGCATAAGGGAGGGGAGACAAAGAAGACAGATGTTTGATAGGAAAGAAGAAGCAAACCACACCAGAGCACCCGCCAACCACCCAGGAGCAGAAGACTGTCAAGTAGAACAGAAACATTGTGGTAAACTATCAAGAGAACGAGCAGCAAAGATAGTTAGTACATCCATCTCATTTTTAGTTTTAGTAAGTGTTTTACGGCACTTGAAACACAATAAGGTCATATAAGTGCCGAAGATTAGAGGTGTTACAAGAGAGTAACAAACACAAAAAAGGAGAAGGAGAGATAAGGACGATAGACGTACGATAGGAAAGAAGGAGCAAAGCACACCAGAGCACCTACCAACCACCCACATCCATCTCATAAAATTCGACAATGCATACACAACATCCTGTCCCCGTGGTTTTATGCGCCCCCCATAATTTAGCAAAATTTGATCTTTTTTCGCATAATTTCTAATTATTTTCCTTTATCATTCTTTGTTAAAATTTAACAGAATCGCATAATTTTGCATTTTTGGGCTCAGTTTGCATAATTTCTGAATTTTTCTTGCATAAAACGTCGGGGACAGAACAACACTTGAAGAACTGCTCCAAAAACAACACCCTCTTACCTTGAACTCTGGGTAAAACGTGAACAGGAAGGTTGAGCCTTGTCCGTAAAACGTTTCGGACGTCTTGATCTTGTCGCTGAGGTAGGCTCCAAACACCTGGTCAGGAGGAGATGGTAACAATGGTAAGGACAACATCAACTACAGCAACATCAACTACAACTACAACAACATCAACTACAGCAACATCAACTACAGCACAATCAACTACAACAACATCAACTACAGCAACATCAACTACAACTACAACAACATCAACTACAGCAACATCAACTACAGCACAATCAACTACAACAACATCAACTACAGCAACATCAACTACAACTACAACAACATCAACTACAGCAACATCAACTACAGCAACATCAACTACAGCAACATCAACAACATCAACTACAGCAACATCAACTACAATAACATCAACTACAGCAACATCAACAACATCAACTACAGCAACATCAACTGCAACAACATCAACTGCAACAACATCAACTACAGCAACATCAACTACAATAACATCAACTACAGCAACATCAACAACATCAACTACAGCAACATCAA
>NW_004799063.1:15704-18446 GCF_000002075.1 Aplysia californica | reverse complement strand
GGGGGGAAATAAAGGAATCAAATTCTATTCCATTGTTAATAATAATAATAGATAGCATATTCATAGTGCAAATCCCCACTCAACAGCAAGCTCTATGCGCTTCACAATCTATACTATTACCCCAGCAGACCTGAGAGCATTCTGAAACAACCTCAACTTCCTGGGAAGCATACAGTGCAAGCAGCCATTTATAGGCGCTAAAACACTAATATACTGACAAGATCTTTCGTTGTCTATGGCTGGGTACCCATTCCCACCTGGGTGAAGTGAGGAAAATTCATGTAAAGTGCCTTTCCCAAGGACACAACGTCGGGCCCGCAGCTTGAACCCCCGACCCCGCAACCTCATGATTACGAGTCCGGTAGCCTAACCACTAGGCCACCGACGCCACGACATGTCCCCTGTTGACAGAATTAGTTTTATAGTGAGGTCAAAAATTCGTGGTGTAACTGATCCTCAAATGTCTTTATCACGAGTGAATCAATGTGACCCATACTTGGCACAGCAGTTTGTCTCAATTTGTCTTAACGTAATCATATTTTTCCACAACAATTGAAGTTAGATTTTAAAACTTTTCTTCATAAATTTATATAAAACACTAGAAACATGAAGAAAGCCACCAGAGGCAAGCGTAATGGAATAAAATGGATCCCTTGGCAGCAGCTGGACGGCTTGGACTTCGCCGATGACCTTGCACTGCTCTCTCACACACATGCTCAGATGCAAGAAAAGACCAAGGAACTCAACAGCCTATCAAGGAGTGTTGGCCTACGTATACATCCAGGCAAGTCAAAAGTAGTGAAGCTAGGAAAAGTTTCAAACCTTGCTGTGACAGTGGAAGACACTCCCCTGGAAGAAGTGGACTCCTTTATCTACATTGGAAGTGTCATCGATCGAAAAGGTGAAACTGAAGCAAATGTAAAAGCAAAAACTACTGGCTCCCTCCTCTCCCCTCTTCCTTCTCCCTCCCCTCTCCCCTCTTTCTTCTCCCTCCCCGCTCCCCTTTCCTCTTTTTTAAGTTTTAGTAAATATTTTACGGCACTTGCAACACAATAAGGCCATATAAGTGCCGAAGATTAAAGGTGTTACAAGAGAGTAACAAACACAAAAAAGAAAGAGGAAAGATAAGGACGGTAGATGTTTGATAGGAAAAAAGAAGCAAACCACACCAGAGCACCCGTCAATCGCCCTCTCCCTCCCCACCTGGTTGATGTGGTCCTGTGTAATGATACACGAGGTCCCCTGTATGAGCTCCGGCATGTTGCTCTCGTCTATGGTGTCCTGGTCACTCCCTCCCCTCCCTCCCCTCCTCTCCCTCCCCTCCCCCTCTCCTCACCTGGTTGACGTGGTCCTGTGTAATGATACACGAGGTCCCCTGTATGAGCTCCGGCATGTTGCTCTCGTCTATGGTGTCCTGGTGGCTCACACTGGCCGGGTGCTGGCCCCTCTCTACCAGGCCTGCCTCCTCCGCGCTCAGCACCTGGGGGTGAGATCAGGGTGAGATGAGGGGTGAGATGGGGGTGAGATGGGGTAGGGTGAGGTGAGTAGGGGGGTGAGATGGGGTGAGGTGAGGGTGAGATGAGGGTGATAAGGGGGAGGTGAGGGGTGAGACGGGGGTGATATGGGGGTGAGATGGGGTAGGGTGAGGTGGGATGGGAATGAAATGGGGGGTGGGGTGAGGTGAGATGGGGGTGAGATGGGGGGGTGAGATGGGGTGAGGTGAAAGGAGATGGGGTGATGTCAGATGGGATGAGGTGAGGGTAAGGTGGGCTGAGATGAGATGAGATGAGATGGGGTAAGATGAGAGAGAGGGGGTGAGGTGAGGTGGAGTGGGGTGAACTGAGGTCGGGCGGGGTACGATAAACTAAGATAAAATGAGAAGACGTTATTATTATGACAAGAAAAGAGATAAGATGAGATGAGACGAGATAAGGTAAGGGTAAAAGAAGGAGAACATAACCATCATTTTTTAGAAGAAAACAAAACACTTTTCATACCTACATTTTCGAACAAGAATACAACTCCATATCTTTACCAGCATGACGAAGAGCCGCAGTATCTGGTTCTAGTTTTAGGAAGAGTTTTACGGCACTTGAAACACAATAAGGTCATATAAGTGCCGAAGATTAGAGGTGTTACAAGAGAGTAACAAACACAAAATAGAAGGAGGCGAGATAAGGACGACAGATGTTTGATAGGAAAGAAGGAGCAAACCGCACCAGAGCACAGGCCAACCACCCACGTTTAAAAAAGAATTTCAACATAATTAGAATGTACACAATTAATTCTACATTTTGATCGCTTTGTTTCGTCATAGAATTCTCCAGAACTAAGCCATTGGTTTACTGTTCCACTTAATGTAAAGACTGCATTAAGTATAGATTCACAGCCGCAGGATTGGGGAGGGGGGAGGGGGGATGGGGCATATTATATAATATAATATACAGGCACACCGTTTAGTTTTAGTAGAGGTTTTACGGCGCTCGCAGCTGCATAAGGTCATATCAGCGCCAGAAGATTAGAGGTGTTACGCAATAGTAACAAACATAAAAAAAAAGAAGAAGGGGAGATAAGAACGATAGATGTTTTATAGGACAGAAAAAGCAAACCACACCAGAGCATCAGCCAACCACCCACAGGCACACACGTAAAACTGCCAACTTTTCAAAACCATAATACAGGCTTTAGCCATGCCGCAGGTCAAGATAGTGGTCACTGGTCAAGTAACCCTACCCCCCCCCT
>NW_004799063.1:10076-13141 GCF_000002075.1 Aplysia californica | reverse complement strand
ACATCCCACCCCCACCCCCCACCCCTCTGCCCCTTTCTACATTCTTCCTCTCCACACACTATCTCATTCACAGTTTCTCCTTTTAGTTTTAGTAAGAGTCTTACGGCACTTGCAACACAAACAGGTCATATAAGTGCAGGAGATTAGAGGTGTAACAAGAGAGAAACAAACACAAAAAAGAAAGAAGAGAGATAAAGACGATAGTAGTTTGATAGGAAATAAAGTGCAAACCACACCAGAGCACCCGCCAACCACCCACTCACGGTTTCTCCGTCAGAACACACCACAGAGGTTGTGATGCTGGTAGTTGTGGTGGAAGACACGCTCTCCTCTCCCTCCTCTCCCTCCTCTTCCTCTTCTCCTCCCGGCTTCTCCATCCTAAACGAACACCCACGAACGCACACAACTCAGGAACACAATTCAAGATACACTCTCCAAAAACACACGACCCCAGAGGACACAATTCAAGATACACTCTCCAAAAACACACGACCCCAGAGGACACAGTTCAAGATACACTCTCCAAAAACACACACAACCCAAAATCACGAAGCTAGAACACACAATCTAAGAGGACTCAACCCAAAGACACAGAATCCAAGAACTACACGCAGATCCAATCCAAGAACACAGTGCAAGAAAACACAGAAAAAGAACACGCAATCCAAAAACACGACACAATCCACTAAAAAGAAACGGACACACGTTACGATGAGAAACGCCGTCTCTTTTTACATTTTTTGTTGTTGTATAATATATAAGTTTCTCCAGAGACGTACTGTCCCCGTGCAGCTGGGTCTGATTTTGCGTGCAGTTCACATCGTGAGGGTAGTGGGGGCAGGGGGGGAGACTTGCTGCAGGGACGTCATGGTGGTGTTTATGGTGGTGGTGAGCATCTTTATTTGTGGTGGTGGTGGTGGTGGTGAGTACATTTATTTGTGTCGTTTCGTGTAGTGTTTGTGTATTATGGATTTTTTTTTTTGGGGGGGGGGTGAGGATAACTTGCTGCAGGAACGTCATGGTGGTGTTTGTGGTGGTGGTGGTGAGTACATTAAAATGTGGTAGCTTTTAAGGACAAGCGGGCTAACCCAGATTTCGGGTATTGCTCTACCTATAGGAGATGTTTGATTTCATTGGTGTGTATATTTCGTTTGGTTATAGAGAAACTTTTAAAGAAACTGAACAAGGGGCAAAAACTTTACCTTCGATTTTCTCAAAACAGCATTTTTCGGGATAGCTCCCTTGTGCTTAAAAGCCACTACATCATATCAACACGGGAGTTTTGAACAACAGACATTAAATGTTCGCCCCCACAGCGGCAGCAATAAAACGAGCCATGATCAACAACAGCATGAAGAAACTAGCATGGGCGCTTGCTCAACAACACAGGCTCTAATAACACAACAGCTCACCAGGTGCGCACTACTACCGTGCTTTGAGCTGCTCTATTAACGTGTGTTAACTACAGTACATCGTCATCAATGGTTCGGACATCTCATTCGATTACCAACACACCACCCAGCACAACATGTCTACATAAAAAAATTCGATGGCAACAAGGCTATTTTTATTTATTATAGTAGAGGGTTTTACGGCACTCGCAACTGCATAAGGTCATATGAGCGCCAAGGGGTGGGTGTCAACAGAGAAGTCCTTACAGGGAATCAGGCCAACTCTGCTCACCTCTCTAGCTTCAACATCACAAAGTCTGCTTCAACTGTCAAGGCACCCCGGAAATAGCAGGTCACAAGAGTGTGACAAACATACAAAAGAAGTAGAAGAAAATGACAATAGTAAGGATCAGGAAAGAAAAAGCAGCAGTTCCCTGTTGTAGATCAGGCACAGTTATGAGCGTGACATGAATCAGCTAATTTTCTACTGCACTTGAACGAAAAATGTCCCTTCTTTGGGAATGGCCTAAAGACACTCAAGTCAGTGGCACTATCCCCGGGGGTATAAGGCGAACTGGAGGGCGGCAGAGAAAGACCTGGATAGGTGAAGCAAGGGAAACACTAACAACTCACGGCATCCCCCTGACCCAAGCTCTCCGGCTGGCGACAGAGAGACGTCTCTTTCTTCCCGCGACACCCAAAAGGATATAAGCGGCTGATAAAAGTAAATTAAAATAACCCCCCCCCACCCCAAACAAAAAAAAAACAACAACAACACACAATCCCCCAAAGCGGGGAAAAAGCACAACAAAGACAAAAACAACTATCAGCGAAATGGAACATATTATTATTACGTTTTTAGTTATTGTAAGAGCTTTACGGCGCATTGCAACAAAATCAGGCCATAATTAATTTAAGAGCTGAAGATTAGAGGTTTAATTCAATGTTTATTTTCTTCTAAACTTATCTTTCTTCTCCATAATTGTCTTCTTTCACCTCCTTTGCAGTTCTCTAACAATGTTCTGTCGTCTGCTTTCATCTCCACTTTCTGCCCCTACCCCCTCACCTCCTTTGCCTCATCTTCTGGGCTCCTGACTCTTTCTGCAGCCTTTCCACTGCTGCTGCTACTCCTTGGCTCCTTCTTAAGTTCTTACTGCTGTCTTTCAGCCACATCCCTGATCTTCTGGTAGGAAAGATCTACACCTAGCCTTCTCGGACAAGGACAAAAAATCTCGTCGGAGGTCCCGTGTGCAAGTTGTGCACGTTAAAGATCCCTTGGTGGTCAATTTGACAAGAGTAGGCTTCGGGCCGCCACCCGGGCAAAATTCAAAATTTTCAACTAAAAATTTTCAACTGACTGAAAATGTAAGTAGGCCTTCAACAAAAAAACAACAACTGACAACACCCCACCCCTCACCCCTAACTCATCCCCACCCCCGCCCACACTTCAATCCCCTGCAAAAATGCCAAGGCTTATCTTATCTTTGTTTTTTAGAGACACGACATGCTAACAAAAGAGAAAATGAAAGTAAATTCATCGACAGCGAAAACAATGCACGTGCGCGCGCGCACACACACAAACACACACAGTCATACAGATACACAAATAACACATACACACACAAACACACGTAAACGCACATAAATGATAAATATTCTCAAACCTGAACCCCC
>NW_004799063.1:8310-9969 GCF_000002075.1 Aplysia californica | reverse complement strand
ACACACACACACACATGCACACACTTACACTTTAAACATGCCACCTTTGACCCCATATCAATCACAGATTAGAACGAGAACAATGTATGATTATTCAAATGTCGCGTGTGAAAGCAAGGAGGCCATCTATAAATATTAATTAAGATATCACGCTTATTTCACGCTCCGACGCACTGAGTCATCGTAAATTAAGCGCACAATTGTGTGAAACCGCGGTGAAATCAGGCTCTCGTCAAACTACTGAAATAGAAGAAACTCACATTTTCACTCCCATTATCAAGGCAATAGTTTTTGGTGTGGGGCTAAAAGTCCTTTGCGTCCATTTAAAAACACACCCCTTTGTGGATTTTTGTTTTAGCAAGTGTTTTGCGGCACTCGCAACACAATAAGGTCATATAAGTGCCGAAGACTAGAGGTGTTACAAGAGAGTAACACACACAAAACGAAGGCGAGAAGATAAAGAAGATAGATGTTTGATAGGAAAGAAGAAGCAAACCACACCAGAGCACCCGCCAACCACCCACCTTTGTGGATTTGTTGTGGATTTTGGCTGAAAAACGTTCATCAAAGGCACAAAAAAGAAATACATTTGCAGTTTCCTTGGACACCATCAAACTCTGGAAGTCATCAAACTTTGGCGGCTATTTTCTCGCTAATTTGACCTCTGACACCAGCGACTCCCACCTCCTTTAATCGCAAATATCTCGACTTTTGTTTAAGATACTTGGACTTGTTTGTTGTGGTTGGGTTGGGTTTTTTTCCCATCAAAAGCAAGGCAAAGAACAGGCTTTAATATGAGACCAAGTAATTCCACCCGCCCCAAAATTGACGAGCGCTTGGTTCCATCGCGTCGTTGCACAATTATCAAGGCGACAACAATTTAGAAAGGATGAGAGCGTGGCAATCCGATGAAAAAGTGTTCCGGGAAAAATCGCTAGCTCAAAATGATTACTCAGCAATAATAGCATAATGACCACAGCACGCGAGCAAGCTTCTTAAAAAAATTACTATCGGCATTTCACGGCTCTCTCGACACAGTTTGGATAATTCATGAGGCGGGTTTCATTCATCCCTGTCTGTCACGCTAGCCCGAGCTGAGAGGGATACAACGTCCCAGAGGAAAGACTGAGTTTTAGTTAAAATTTTACGGCACTTGCAACACAATTAGGTCATATAAGTGCCGAAGATTAGAGGGGTTAATACAAGAGAGTAACAAACACAAAAAAGGAGGAGGGGAGATAAGGACGATAGAGTCGATAGTTGTTTGATAGGAAAGAAGGAGCAAACCACACCATAGCACCCGCCAACCGCCCGCGAAAAGACTGAGATACTGGACAAAATGTCTCCCCACAAAAGTCAGGACTCGAACCCTGGTCTTGTGCGAACAACGGCGAGGCGTCTAGCCGCTACAGCACTGACTCCGGTGAGAGTCAGCCGGGTGGGACGGTGTCTGTGGGTTAGTGTTGGTATGGTAAGTGTTTTACGGTGTGGAGTCTGTGGGTTAGTGTTGGTATGGTAAGTGTTTTACGGTGTGGAGTCTGTGGGTTAGTGTTGGTATGGTAAGTGTTTTACGGTGTGGAGTCTGCGGGTTTGTTTTGGTACGTGTTTTTACGGCGCTCGCAACTCTATAAGATCACAGATCTATATTTTTTATATATA
>NW_004799063.1:6700-7871 GCF_000002075.1 Aplysia californica | reverse complement strand
TATATATATCCTTTTTGTTCTGTCCTTTCCCATAGCTCTTCTGTCCTGCCACTTAATTCTTAGGACACTCCTCATACATCGGTTGATGAAAGTCTGGACTTTATTCAGTACTGCTGTCTTTATTGTCTGCCCCTGCCTCTCTGTCCATCAAACTTGCCCGTTGTTACAGTATTCTCCTATGCTTCTTTCCCTATTGTGTCCAATGAAATTTGCCTGTCGCTTTCGTATATATTTTTCATAAGCCGTCGTCCGTAATTTGCTTCAACCAAGACTTCTTCGTTTGTTTTTCTAGCTGTCCGTGGGATACAGAATATACATAAATACAATCCAAACTGCCCAAGACGTCCATCACTTGCCCAGGGGAAGAAAGTGGTCGTCTTAGTTTAGTTTTAGTAGAGGTTTAACGGCGCTCGCAACTGCATATAAGTTCATGTAAGTGCCGAAGTAAGGAATACAAAAAAGGAGGAGAGAAAAACCGATAGATGTTTTTGTTTGTTTTAGTAGAGGTTTTACGGCGCTCGCAACTGCATAAGGTCATATGAGCACCAGAAGATTAGAGGAGTTACAAGAGAGTAACAAACATAAAACGGAGAAGAGGAGATTAGGACACTAGATGTTTCATAGGAAATAAGGAGCAAACCACACCAGAGCACCCGCCAACCACCCACCGGTCGTCTTGGACAGGTCAACGTTTTGGACAATCTCACTATGATATAGATTACATAATATAGGGGGAAACACAATGTAAACGGGGCGAGGGGAGAGGGGGGGGTAGGATAAGTGGCGAGTGAGTGGTCGTTTCTACAGTGATTGTCTTGGACAGGTGGTCGCAAGAGCAGGTGCAACTGAGACGACGAAGTATACGAAACACTCACCTCATAATCACAGAAATAATAGCAACTGTTGAGATTCATATCCCTTCCAACACCCCACAAAACGGTTCAACAATTCGTGGCCGACTTCGACAATCGTTTGATTCACGTGAGAAAAAAAAGAAAGGACGGGGCTGGGCTGGGTACTATCAGCTGTTTCCCACTTTCGTATATCCGGATAATTTTCAAAAAAGGAAAACTGGGTTGTGAGCCTGTGACTAGACCACAGAGCCAACTAGTATCTGCCTTGTCTCTTTAATGATTCTCTCTCTCTCTCTCTCTCTCTCTCTCTCTCTCAC
>NW_004799063.1:2019-4226 GCF_000002075.1 Aplysia californica | reverse complement strand
ACACACACACACACACACACACACACACACTCTCTCTCTCTCACTCACACACACACACACACACACACACACACACATACACACACACACTCACATACACACACACATACACACACGCACACTCATACACACACACGCACACACACGCACACGTACACACAAACTCACTCACACACACTCACACACACACACGCACACACACACGCACACACACACGCACACACACACACACACATACACACACGCACACTCATACACACACACACACACACACACACCAGCAACAACAATAAACTCCCCATCCTCGCCTGAAGCTACAACAGTAAGAGTCCAGCGGGACACAAACCCTGGGTCCTCAGCACCCACGCCAAACACCGGCCATCCACACTCCACACAGCCGAGAAAGACATTAATGTCACCAACACCAACACCACTACCACCACCACCACCACCACCACCACCACCATCCACACTCCACACAGCCGAGAAAGACATTATCGCCACCAACACCACCACCACCACCACCATCGCACCACCACTATCATTGTTGTTGTTGTTGTTGTTGTTGTTGCTGTTGTTGTTGTTGTTGTTGTTGTTGTTGTTGTTAGTTAGTTAGTTACTTAGTTAGTCAGTTACTTAGTTAGTTAGTCAGTTAGTTTTTTAAAAGTATTTTTTAAAAATAATTTGATTGATTTCATATGGACATTCTATAGTACCTGTTGTGTGTTAAGGGTTAATTTTAGTTTTAGTACAAGTTTTTAGTTTTAGTAGAGGGTTTAACGGCGCTCGCAACTGCATAAGGTCATATGAACGCCAGAAGATTAGAGGTGTTACAAGAGAGTAACAAACATAAAAAAGAAGGGGAGATAAGGACGATAGACGTTTGATAGGAAAGAAGAAGCAAACCAAACCAGAGCACCCGCCAACCACCCACGTACAAGTTTTACGACACGTGCAACCCAAATAGGACACATAAGTGCCCCAGATTAGAGGTGTTACCGGAGAGGAACGTACGAGACACAGAAAAGGAAGAGGTGAGAGATACGGACGTTAGTGTTTGATAAGAGAGAAAAAGAGATAAAGGCGATAGATATTTGATAGGAAAGAAGAAAGAAAGATTAGGACGATAGATGTTTGATGAGAAAGAAGGAGAAAACGAGGGATTTTGATATGTTTTTTTGTATTTTTTTTATATTATTATTTTGTTTGTTTTTGTTGTTTTTTTTTTTTTTTGGGGGGTGGGGTTCTTTCAAAATTACACATTGATATAGATCTATCGTAACTCGTGATACGACTTACTAACCCACAAAATATCACATAGATTGTAAAATAATACATAATTATTTTCTATTTCATAATAACATTATGCTCATTCAAAGACGAAGTCTGAATTTTGACCAGAAATGCCCCTAAAACTTTAGAAAAACAAAACAAACAAACCCGGAACAACCCACTGACCTACCAGGTTGCTTCAGGATGAAAACAAATGTGAGGCAGCGTGGTGGAATCAGGCTCTCGTCAAAAAAATCCAAGTGAAGAAACTTGCATTTTTCTGCGAGTTTGTAAATTTTTATTACAATTTTGTTTTTTTGGGCTCAACACCTTCCATGCCCATTAAAGAACTCATTTCTGTGTACATTTTTCTGAAAAACGTTGATTAAAGGCACACAAAATGTAAATTTTCTATTACCACGGACTCTTCAGGTAAGGAAATAACTAATCTTTGGCGGCCATTTTCAAACTGATTTTACCTCTGAAAACAGGTAACCCCCACCTCCTTCATTCTCAAATACCTCGACTTGTATTCAAGATAAATGGATATTATCCCATCCTAATAAAGACAAGTGAACAAGCTTTAAGATGATACCAATAACTTTACATGCCCAAAAATTGACGAGAGCCTGATTCCACCACGCCGCCTCTCAAAGAATAATAAGCTGGTTTGTTTTGTTGTCTTTGCAGTGGTTTGGTTTTGTTGTCTTTGTAGTGGTTTGGTTTTGTTGTCTTTGTAGTGTTTTGGTTTTGTTGTCTTTGTAGTGGTTTGGTTTTGTTGTCTTTGTAGTGGTATGGTTTTGTTGTCTTTGTAGTGGTTTGGTTTTGCTGCTTTTACTTTGTTGTTGTTGTTCTTGTTCGTTTGTCTGTCTGTTTGCTAGCTTGTTTGTTTTTGTTCTTGTCGTTGTTTTGGTTTGTGTGGGGATTTTTGATGG
>NW_004799062.1:35916-37184 GCF_000002075.1 Aplysia californica | reverse complement strand
TAATAATAATAATAATAATAATAATAATAATAATAATAAAAACAATAATAATAATAAAAACAATAATAATAATAATAACAATAAAAATAATAATAACCCTTATTTACCCTCACTTTTCGGTGTCCTCATAAAGTCCTTAAACTTTTCACTCCTATCTGTTCAACTCCGTTCAACGTATTATGGACCTTTATATTCAATCTCTCATCTCCTTTTCGTGTCATTAAATGGAATCTGCCTCTTTGGCTTCACTCTATCATTCCACCCACCCCTCCCCATCCCTTTCCCCTCCTCTTTTATGTCATCAAAGAGTCTTTTAGCCTTATCTCTTCTCCTTCTCCTGGTTCGTTCTAACATGATCCAATATCCAGTGCATTTTTGACGGTTGTTTTGATCTGGCCTGTTTCTTCTGTTTCATATTATGCCTGTCGTTAATAGTTTCCTCTAAGCTAGATTCTAACGAGACCATTATCCGGAGTTCTTATTGTAAACATTAATTTAAACAAAAGCGTACTAAATGTTTGCATTTTCATTTTGTCTTAAGCAGTCCTTGCCAACCTGGACAATCTCGCCCAATAGGTGGCCACTAGTGGGTGATTTAGTAATTTTGCTAGGCGGTGGGCATCATCACCCGATTATTGATAGGCTTTGTTTAATGCCCTGGTTGGAAAAATACATGTAGGAGGGCGGTGTGAATATTTTAGCTACTTAAAAGTGGCAAACGTGGGCGCTGGCTATAAAAAGATTGACAAGCACCGGTGTAGAATGAGGGAGTTAGGACGTCTGTCCCCGCCCCCTCCCTTTTTTCCAGTTTACAACATTCAGTCATCTATAAAAAATTTTTTTTTCATTATTCTATTTTCTTTCTAATTATAACTCCGTTTTAAAGTTTACCGTGCGAACCCCATTATACAATCCATTCAAATCTCTCTTTTTGTACTGTTTCACATACTATTTGTTCTTCACTCAACCTTCCATGAGTTTCACATTTTCCTATTTATCCCCTAATACACTGTTTTTCTTATTAGAATTTGCTTCTTTTTGGATCCACACAGTATCCCCTCCCTCTTATATCATTCTCTCTAGCTCCGTCCACCCCTCTTCTCTCTCTCTCTCTCTCTCTCTCTCTCTCTCTCTCTCTTTCTCTCTCTTCCTCTCTCTCTCTCTCTATCTTTCTCTCTTTCTCTCTCTCTGCGTCTCCCCCCCCCTCTCTTTTATTTTCGAAATCAACAACAAAAACAAAGAAATCAAAGCAAAACCAAACCTTTCTC
>NW_004799062.1:31089-31991 GCF_000002075.1 Aplysia californica | reverse complement strand
GGAGGGAGGGGGAGGGAGGGGAGGTGGTGAAGAGAGGTTTAGGTTTTGGGGGTGAGTGAGTGGTTGAAGGAGATAATGGAGATTTGATAGCTTTGAGAAAAAAGGGTTTTTGAAGAGTGGCGCTAAAAATAGGAGAGAGTAGGGGAGAATGAGAAAGAAAGAGCAAGAGGCTATGAGACTGACCAACAGATAGATAAGAAGGATGTGCCAGGATCGATAAGAAGAAAGAAAGGGGGAGGGGGAGGCATTATAAATAATAAAAAGAGAAAAGAAGTGTATAAAAAATTAACCTAAAGAAAACAAAACCCAAAAAGACAAAAAGCAAAACAAGAGAGACAGAGTTGACAGAAAACATCAATATCAACAGTATCATCAACGGCAACAATATATTCAAGTACGACATGTATATTATAGCCAGATCATCAAAAACAGTACCTGCATCGTCAACATGTTTCTCTAAGTGTTTTAAAAAAGGCTCCCCTCCAAAAGACACTCCTTTCCTCTTTTTCCCCTCTTCATCATCATCATCCAGTGCCAAATCTACGACATATTATATCGGCGATCATGGTTCTCCATTCATTCCTTTGCTTGGAGGCTCTAAAAAAAGCTACGTTTCCCTGATCTTTCCCTGTTACCCATTTATTTAGATTCCCTAAGTATGTTGTTCTGGGCCTACCCCTGCCTCGCTTGCCCTCAATTTTGCCAGTGAGAGCTAGGCCTAGATGTTCAAGACTCTTAAGTCTATTCAGGTGTAAAAAAACCCAACTGCATTAACATTTGTCGTTTCCTGATTGTTTTTAGCATTGAGCGTCCCTCGTGGGCTTCATCAAGCACTGCCTCATTTGATTTCTTTTCCTTTCACGATACTCTTAGCAGTCTCCTAAGAAACCCCATTTCTGTGG
>NW_004799062.1:28611-30155 GCF_000002075.1 Aplysia californica | reverse complement strand
AAAAAATAAAAATAAATAAATAAAAAAAACCGCCTACCCCCAAAAAATATTAATAATAAAAAAGTAGATACTCATTTTCCCACCGACAAAATAATTTAAAGTATTCATGGTCGTCAGGACCAGCCCATGGTGAGACGGATACAACGTTCCAGCAGGAAGTCTGAGATACTTGATGAAAAATTCTCCCCCCACGAGAATCGAACTCAGGTCTTCCGCGTGAGATAGCGGAGCGCCTAACAACTATATCGCAGATAACATTCTCTTACGTTTAAAGAGCTATGTAGGTAGCAAATTTAGACGTTTTTTTCATGCAGCTGTTTTCACACCACCGTCGACACAATGTGTGAGGCAGCGTGGTGAAATCAGGCTCTCGTCAAAATAATCAAAGTGAAGAAACTTGCATTGTTCCCCAAGTTTGTGAATTTTTGTCAAATTTTTGTTTTTTGGCTCAACACCTTCCATGCCCATTAAGGAACTCATTTCTGTGTGGATTTTTCTTTAAAAACCTTGATTAAAGAAACAAAAAATGTAAATGTTCAGTTACCACGGACTCTTAAGCTAAGGAAATAACTAATCATTGGCGGCCATTTTCTCACTGATTTTACCTCTGAAAACATGTGACCTCCACCTCCTTCATTCGCTAATATCTCGACTCGTATTCAAGATAAATGGATATTTTTTTCATTCAAATAAACACAAGTAAACTAGATTTAAGTTAACACCAATAACTGTACATGCCCCAAAAATTGACGAGAGCCTGATTCCACCACGCTGCCTCACAATTTAGATTATACAGGAGGCAGGCCTCTGACCCTGTATTTTTTTTCAGGGCCAACCGGTCTGAGAGGGAAATAAGATCCCAGCCGAAAGACCGAGATACTCGATCAAATATTTCTTCCCCACTCGGGAATCGAACGCGGGTCTCCTGTGTGTGACAGCAAAGCTCCTAGCCGCTACACAACATACGCCGGGGAGCGGGTTTAGATCGTTGCGAATAAATAAGTAAGCGACAACTAGTTCGGATATCGAAGGGGAGAAAAGCAGGGCGGGAGCTGGGAGGGGTGCATCTGTCACCACATCGCATGGAAGGTGTTGAGCCAAAAAACAAAAATTTTATAAAAATTCACAAACTTGGGGAACAATGCAAGTTTCTTCACTTTGATTATTTTGACGAGGGCCCGATTCCACCACGCAGCCTCACATATAACATTTTTGACCATTTTGAGTTAATAAGACCACGCGTCAGAAACTAAAATGTTTTACCTGCTCTATCAATGTCGCTAGATTATTAGGAGTCTTCATCAAGATATTCAAAGAACTGGATCCCAAAACCCTTGACATGTTATGAAGCTAAAAATCTTTAACGTCAAATTTCTCAAAACTAGATACTGAGCAGACAGAACTTTGTAATCTAGGATAGCGATATGAAAACGAACTGGAACTCAAGACTTATGGGAGATTATTAGAGAAACTAATTTAAACATTTTTCTGTTTTAGACACACTTTCGTTTCCACCTGCCTTTTTGCATGATTGTTTATTTCTT
>NW_004799062.1:27226-28431 GCF_000002075.1 Aplysia californica | reverse complement strand
GCTCCCATCCCCCATTCTCTCAGAAACATCGTCTTATTCTTCAGAGCCGAGGATCGAACTCAGACCTCAGGACGAAACTCCTACGGTTTATCTCTAGGCTTGAACGTCTGCATGGAATTGTATTGAATGGTGTGGATTGATGCTCTTCTAAAGCAATAACCTTTTTTCTGTTCTTTTTTTAAAAAATGTTGATGTTTTTCGCCCCAGCTGATACAATAAGCTGATATAATTTAGGAGGCGGGCTTCGACTCTGCTGACAGGGACACATCTTAGAAGAAAGACGGAATTACTCGATAAAAACGATTCTCTCCCCTCACGGAAATCGAATTCAGGTCTTCTGGGGGCGACTCGGACGTGCTTTAATTTAATGCTATACCAAAAGACGCTGGTAACGTAACTGCATGCAAATATTGGGCTATTCAAGAGAGCGGACCACTGAGTGTAAAGTCCTCCTCCGATTGGGCCGCGACAAGTGAGTGAAAAAAATTTTAAATCCCCAAACAGCCAAAGTTCAAGAACGTCTCTTTGAGGATACGAACCAGAGCCTTCAGCGACATAGCGCAGCATGATACCAAAGCAGATCACTGCACGCTAATTGATCGCTTTTAAGCACAAGGGGGCTATCCCAAAAAAGCTGTTTTAAGAAAATCGAAGGTAAAGTTTTGTCGCTTTTAAGGACAAGCGGGCTTACCCAGATTTTGGAGGTTTCCAGAAATCTTAACCTACACCAAAAATGGGCATTGCCATACCTATAGGAGAAGTTTGGTTTCAGTGGTGTGTATATTTGGTTGGTTATAGACAAAAACTCCCCTTGTCTTTTAAAGAAACTGAACAAAATAACAACAAAAAGGAGAACTCTTACAAGCTAACAAAACGGGAAACCACGAGAAGGTAACTCGGTGAATAGTTTCCTGACAGGAGGGGCTGCGTCGTTAAGTTGCGACAAAAAAAAAGGGTCAAATTGTCGCCACGCGCGGAAACCTGATAGCGGCCTGCAGGGCTGGGTGAGTCGCACGACTCGATAAGCCAAGGACCGCAGAGACAGATATACATGGGAGCAGTTGTCTCTCTCTCCAGAACTGGAAGAAAGGACAGAGTGCTCATTAACCATGATGATGATGATGATGATGATGATGATGATGATGATGATGATGATGATGATGATGATGATGATGATGATGATGATGATGATGATGATGGTGGTG
>NW_004799062.1:24832-26582 GCF_000002075.1 Aplysia californica | reverse complement strand
CCCCCACCACCCTCAGGAAATCCTCTAAATTTAAGTCAGATAGGAGGCGGGCTGCTTCGACACGAGTCAACTGAGGTTGAGTGGGATACCGCATCTCAGCAGACAGGCGGGTACTTACTTTTACTTACTTTTTCATCCTTTGTTGCCGTTAACCGTCGAGGGGAGATGCAGTTTTCTATGGTAGGCCAGCTCCGCAGCTCTTTCTTCAGTTGTGATGTCGTGTTTTCTTAGGGTTTCCTTGACAATAACCTTTTTCTGTTTTTTTTTTTTTTTTAAATGTTGATGTTTTTCGCCCCAGCTGATACAATATGCTGATATAATTTAGGAGGCGGGCTTCGACCCTGCGGACAGGGACACATCTTAGCAGAAAGACGGAATTACTCGATAAAAACGATTCTCTCCCCTCACGGAAATCGAATTCGAGAAAAAAAAACAAAAAAAACTATCAAAACCGCGCACTATAAGAGCCGCGCACTTTAGAAATATATATTGATACCATTACACTGTAGTTGAGTTAGATTGTTGATTACCGAAGCAGTACCATCCAATGATTTAAGTGCCCTCAGCGTTTTACTGGGCTTGGGACCAGATCTCAATTAGATTTTGTATTGAATGAATGAGCTTTTCAGGTATAAAAATAAAAGCTAGAACTACAGGACACTTGCGACTTGAAAGTGTTTGGGTAGCATTTTCTTGCTCATTCAGGATAAAAATTGAAGTTGTGAGACTTGTTCATATGCGTGCATTTGCTTGTTACACATTTTCCCTTCTTTTTTGGTAGTGCCTTTCTGTTTGGTCTGTATTTTTAGTTTCAGCTTAGAAATGGTCTGGAAGCCGCTTAACGTCTGCAGAAAGACGAATACGTGTATATTTGGACGCGGGCTGTACAGAGTAATTGTGTCAAGGGTACTGTAACCGTTGGATGGAATCGGCAATGTAATTGTATCGATACCGTCAAAAAGTGCACGAGCTCTTATAGGCCTAGTGCGCGGCTTTGATAGCTTTTTTCTCGAAAGTGCGCGGCTCTGATAGTTTCCCAAGAGCTTATCCATAACACCAGTGACACCGGTATAGAATAAGTGAAGCAGTCTATACGTAGACAGATAAACCACACAAAGAGACAGTACTGGCGTCAGGGGTGTCATGGTTAGGCGCTTCTCCTTCGCACGCAGAAGACCTGAGTTCGATTTCTGTGAGAGAGGAATTTTTTTCTTTCTTTCTCGAGAATCGCAGTCTTTCTTCTGGGATGTTGTTTCCCTATCCTCTCAGTCTGACAGGCAGGGTAGAATTCTTCCAATTAAATCTTATAAAAAGTGTCAGAGGGAGCGTAGAAAACACATTTAAAAACAAAACACAACAAAACAACAACAAAATCCACCACCCCAACTCCCCCCAACCCTCCTTCCCCCAACCCTCCTTCCCCCAACCCAACTCCCCCCAACCCTCCTTCCCCCAACCAAAAAGACTGGTTATGAAACAGCAGGACAGCTGACTCACAGAAGAAAAACGAACTGAAAGGACCAGGAAAATTCGCTTTCGTCCCGGATTTTAACTCGAACTCTTGCATGCTGGTCAACTTTATCTATCAAACTGCTCCAACTGGCTTCAACACGCTTTTCAAAAAGCAGATAGATAATAACAACTACATAATGTGTTGAAATTACAAGAGAGTGAATCGCTTGAGGCAATTCCACAATTGTTGAAATAAATACAAGGTTGCACATTTCGGAAAGAGAGAGAGGGAGAGAGA
>NW_004799062.1:21560-23307 GCF_000002075.1 Aplysia californica | reverse complement strand
GAGAGAGAGAGAGAGGTGGTGGGGTGATGAGAGGGGGAGATAAAAATATAATCAGTACAACCACAATAAATACAACAAATATTACAATTCAACTTTTGTTGACCTCCGAGAAACAATTTGATTTACATATAGTACAGATGCCAACCGCGGCCACAAGTGAACTTCCTTTAATTGTGAGACATTATCATCATCATCATCCGGTGCCTTGCCGAATGTCGTGGGCGATCATGGACCTCCATTTCACTCTGTCTTGCGTTGCAGCAATGGTGTCTGTTGTTCTTGCTTCTCCCAACCATGTTGTCATCTTGTCCACACCCTTTTCCCTCTGTCTGCCCCTTCCTCTCTTTTCATCAAACTTGCCTGTTGTTACAATATTCTCCAATGCTTCTTTCCGCACTTTGTATCCGAAGAAATTTGCCTGTCGCTTTTGTATATATATTCGTCATAAGCTGTCTTCTGCAATTTGCTTCAACCAAGACGTCTTTATTTGTTTTTCTAGCTGCCCATGACATACGCAGCATACGTCTTATGAACCACAACTCTGTCGCCATAATTGTTCATTACAGACATTACAGACATTATAGCAACATTAAAATTATCGCTTTGACCGGTTATAACAATTACAGTTTGGCCCTGTTGGGTCTACCGAATGACAAGGGAAGAAACTCCGCATTTACACCGTGTCACCGACACATGTTTGACAGGGAAAGCATCAGATCTGTGCACTTTCGACAACAAAATCAGAGCCGCACACTTTTTAACCAAATCGAAACAATTTGATTGCCTCTACCATCCAACGTTTTTATTCATTTCCCTTTACAAAAATTACTCCGTACTTTTTTCGTAATAAGGACAAGTGTCACGAAAACAAATTATTTTCCAGGTGAGTTATTTAATTGACAAACTGAGTGAGGGGAATTCGCGTCATATAAATGGTCGCTTTTAAGCTATCCCGAAAAATGTTGTTTTGAGATAATCGAAGATTAAGTTTTTGGACCCTTGTTCAGCTTCTTTAAAAGACGAGAAGAGTTTTCTCTATATAAAAACAAAAACAAACAAATATACACCAATGAAACCAAACTTCTCCTATAGGTAGGGCAATATTTCTGGAAATCCCCGAAATCTGGGTTAGCCCCCTTGTCCTTAAAAGCGACAAATTTAAACTGGGTTTTCAAAATGGAGACATCTTTTACGTCTTGCATTGACAATGCTTAAGTCATTTTCTCTTTCGTTGATGATGACCCTAAGAGTGCATTGAGCGTCAAACAACACTCTAAATCAGGTAAATAAATGGTGAACTGTAACACGACGACAGAAGGAATGTGGATTGGTATTGGTAATCGGTTAGCAAATAAATCAATACCCCCCCCTCCTCTTTATGAAAAAGTGCGCAGTTCTGATAGTGCGTGACTTTCATTTGAGAGTGCGTGGCTCTGATACCTTCTTGCCTGCCATTAGTGGTGGGCATATTAAGAACGAAATATCTATAGGTCGATATTTTTACACATATCAATATCGTATCGAAGCAGTGAGAAACATATATAGATATTTCGATATTTTGATATGCCCACCACTCAGCACCGCGAAAGAGAGAGAGAGAGAGAGAGAGAGAGAGAGAGAGAGAGAGAGAGAGAGAGGGAGAGAGAAAGAGAGAGAGAGAGAGGGGGGGGAGAAAAAGAGAGAGAACGCGAGAGAGAGAAAGAGGGAGGGAGAGAGAAAGAGAGAAGGAGAGAGAGAGAAAGAGAGA
>NW_004799062.1:16837-18281 GCF_000002075.1 Aplysia californica | reverse complement strand
AGGATGATGTTCTGGCGAAGAACAAAAAAAGGTTTTGCCTTCAAAACAATATTCATTGCATGTAGAAGGCCGTTCAACAATACAAACAATACCATCATACAGCCTATAATATTGTGGTTATGTTAAAAAATATAGAAACATATCAGCTAAACTAACCACGACGCTGGATTAACTGACACAAAAACAATAACAGTAACAACAACAGCAACAACAAATACAGCAAAATCTCCGAAAAATCTGAGAAATCTACATGATTGAAATAGTTTTGAAAATGTGAAACAATAGCAATCTCATCAATATCCTTTTCCATAATATACTTAAGGCTCACCGTCGTGTTCAAATCTCAGCAAGTACTTGTTTTTACATTACAAAATAAATTAATAGATAAATGGATAATCAGATGAATAAAACTAAATTGAAAAACATCATTAATAAAATTACCAGGGATTAAAATTTGTTCCTGTTGTCCGTGGTCTAGCATTCAGAAAAGCTCATCATTATAGGAAAGAAAAACAAAACAAAACAAAACAAAAACAAACAAACGAAACAAACAAACAGCAACATTTCAAAAACAAACAAACGAACAATACATGTAAATTTAAAAAGAGGAACAACGGAAACAGAGAAACAAACTAGTTCCATTGTGTTGACTGGACCACTACACATTCAATCCCCCCTGACAGCAGGATCTAATGTCCCGGACAGATCAACTGACAGTTGAGGACGGGGCTAGTGAGGAGCTGTGATGAGCCTATTTCCGGAACGCGAAGTTGACGAGCCATAAAATTGTAATTTCCCTCAAGTCACGTGAGTGGGTGAGCACTGTCGTGCGACCGGACTGTGACGCGCGGCCAATCTTACGGAGCGCGATCAAAGATAAAACATTTTTGAGCGCTACAGCTGGGTACAACCGACGCTCGCGGTGGACCCAAAGCACGACCAATAGCATCCGAATAAAAACAAGTTGGAAGAAAAGATCCCCGCAGTCAAGGACATTTAATTCTTCTACTTTCTATTTGCGCGTTTTAAGAATTGAATAGTCGGACCATTGGAGAGCTGAAATCTTGACTGCTGTTTTTTCAGAACTGCTGGAGCTCTGTGGCTTCTTTGTACGTCCCACCATACGGACACTGACCTTTCCATATCACTCGCAAGCGTCTTTCTTCTCACACTCCGTTTGTTTGCTCATGGTCACGATCCCTTCTTTTGGGTAGGAGTTCGAATTTTACGTTGCTTTTAGCATGTTTTATTTTATTTATGAAGCGGGAATTCGAAAGTACATACTTTGATATAAAGCCAGGTGAAAAGCCATAAAAAGTGAGAACAATTCTATGTTGGAAGCAGATAACATGAATCAGGGCAGGGGAGGCTATTCTGTGACACTTTTCAAAAGAGCTGACGGTCATCTTTGCTTTTTCTTTCCACTTCTTCAACTTTGGTTATT
>NW_004799062.1:10388-12431 GCF_000002075.1 Aplysia californica | reverse complement strand
AAAAAAAGCACACGACAAGTCACACCCACATACCCACGCACACACTCACGCGCACACATAAGACACACATACACGCACACACACACCCAAACAAACAAACACACACACATGCACATACATACACACAAACACACTGTCACACACACATATTGAAAATGAGAACAATACTTCGGATGCAACCCGGATTGAAACCTCGAAAACCTGCTTTACTAATCAAGTTCGCAACATAATTATTGTGCCCTAGCGATGGTCTACACCAAATCGAAAAGGGATTGCTTAGTCTCAAAATCGGTCTTTCTGACTACTTTGGGATAGACGATATTATATCTTGTTAACATCTGTCTGACTGAGGCTAAAACAAGATAAAAACAAGTTGCTTTGTTCAATCTTTTCGGGTCTTTGCATGGTTGTCTAAAGTTGGATGAAGAACAGAACCTATAGCTTGTTCAATTTCGTCCGACCGCGGTTGAAACAAGATAAAATGACGTCGCTCTGTTTATTTTTTTTCAGATCTTTGCATACGGGTGACCAAAGTAAGATGACCAACAGAATCTAAAAGCCCATTCATAAAGATCGCTTCAAACTAAGGTTCCGAGTCGTTTTCTTTGATGTAAGCTTAAGGCGGGTAAAAAAATAATAAAAGGGAATTTACAGTATACATTTAAAACGTTAAAAAGTTGACGCATTCTGATCAACATCACACTTTAATTTAAAGCACGCCTTTGAAACACGCTCCAAAAGATGAGTGATTAATTTTGAGACTCACATGGAGATGTCGAGACAGTCTTGGGAGGAAATCTCCAGCCTTACACTGAAATGCAGGGTCAGGTTGGTGTCGCTGTCTCAAAATGAGCAAGATATAGGCAAGGTTATTGTAAATGATTTATTGTAGTGATCCTGTGTATGCACTCAAAGGACAATGTTTAATATAAGACTCAAATGAAAAAGAAAACATTTTTATTTCTGGATCACGATCTTTAAAATAAATTGTTTGGTTGCTGGCCTACAAGAGCCCCATGAAAAATTTCATCCGCATTTGAAATCAATAAACGAACTAGAATTTATTTATTTATTTATTTTGACGGAAACAGACGAAAGTAAAACAAGCTATAATAGTCAGGAGGAATGAAAAAGACCCAGCACATTGAGCTGATGCTCGCGTGTGGACAAAGGGGAACAACCAAGGAAATTCAGAAAAGCCTCGTAAGATCGTCACGAATTCTTTCATGCTCACCAAGTCATTCGATCTTTCTCTTTGTCTCTGTCTTCTCCCTCTACTCTCTTTATCCCACCCCAGTCTGTCAGTCGAATACTTCCTGTCTAGTTTATTCTCCTACATATTATACAGATATCTATCAGCCTTTACCTACCTTTCATGAACCTTTGAGTTCCCCAAAACTAAAACAAACAAATCTTTGGATTTTGTCCCTTTCCTTTTCTTCTTTTTGTGTTTGTTCGTCTTCAACAAATTGATTCCATTATTAGGTAGAACTTGTTGACCTAATGTATCCTTTAGGTTTACGTAGAGTTTTACGCCACTTGCAACACAATTAGGTCATATTAGAGGTGCTACAAGAGAGAAACAAACACAAAAGATGATACATATTTGACAGAAGAGAAGGAGCAAACCACACCAGAGCACACACCAATCAAGTGATTTGAAGGGTGTCAATGCAAGCAATATCAAGCCAGTTACCTAGTTGGCTATCTTATGGTTCAGTTATCAATATAATTGGGTACCTGTTTTGCGGACTTTCCAACTCCACTCTCCAAGTACATAATTTGATGTAAACCTCTGAAAAAATTATAAATAAGCGAGGAGAAAGATCTATGTTGACACTGCCCCTATCTATCGAACAAGAAAGCAGACCAATGAAAACCGCTCACAAGAGCAACAAAAAGGCACGCTACTAAAATTAAATCAAGAGCATTATTAATTTCTCTCAATATTGCTTAAATACATTATGTACATATTGAAAAGGACAGTTACTCTCTCTCTCTCTCTCTCTCTCTCTCTCTCTCTCTCTCTCTCTCTCTTTCTCC
>NW_004799062.1:7118-8191 GCF_000002075.1 Aplysia californica | reverse complement strand
TTTTTTCTATCTTTCTCTAATTTTCGAAAAGTAAAAGCTAGACGTCAAAATAAGTTCTCAGAATTACACAACTTGTAGAATCAAACACAGTATTCTTTTCAATATTATAAATTTACTCCACACCCACACCCCTCCCCCACTCTATTTATTGAGAGTACTTTCTTAAATGAATGTCTCCACATCAGAAGTTGCACGAGTTGAAAATGTTAGTGAAAATGAAAATTACATTTTAAAGATCCCCCCTTCTCGAATAAAAACGTTTGGTCATGTCATGGCGGGAAAGGTGTTTTTCATTTATACTTTATTAAGTGTTCTTGTAATCTGCTCTTCCGATCACTTTTTGTCGAACGAACGAAAAACAAAATAAAGAAAAGAAATAAACAAACACGCATAGAGGAAAACTTTTCTCGCTGATCGCTGATCGTCCTTTAATTGCATCGCCTCCACACAATGGAACATAAAAAAATTACAACTAAAATGTTTTCTCAGGGAAACTTGTATCTTTAAACCTTTTACAGTGTACAAGTGTGTCTTATGAGCGTCTTAATGGTTTACAATCTACAACTGAGCCTTGCAGAAGACATACTTTACGATGCAACGAAAATAAGTACAATAAACGCCATACTTCCCAAATCAATGACATTTATTTCGTAAAGTTGAAGACTTAAACCAGTTTCCCCGTGAGCGTTAAATAGAATACACATTATATGAGTTTTCTAATTTGAAAAGTCTGATTTTAAAGCCATATTTCACTTTGCCTTGCTCATCACGGGTGAAGGACTAGAGCACCCGGGCGTTTCTCACACGTAATTACTTGTATTTAAGTCAAAACCGATCAAGACGAGCACAATACAATAGCACGTCCAAGCAGAAAACAATAACCAACGGCATTGCAGAAACAACAGCCACAACTACGACAATTGCATCAACAACGGCAACAGCAACCCAACATAAACAACAATATCATCATCATCATCATCATCATCATCATCATCATCATCATCATCATCATCATCATCAACAACAACAACTGCCATTGACTACTGCAACTACTACTACTACTACTACTACTA
>NW_004799062.1:4682-5814 GCF_000002075.1 Aplysia californica | reverse complement strand
ATCATCATCATCATCATCATCATCATCATCATCATCATCATCATCATCATCATCATCATCATCATCATCATCATCATTTTAACTCTACAGACAAGGACTCTGCGGTCTAGAAGAAGGTTGACAATAATGACAGAAAAGAGGAAACGGCAACATGTTTTAAAAAATGAAAAAGGAAATAACTACCGAATATTTTCGTATATCTGAATACGAATCCATACAGATAACAAACCTCATGCCTTCTCCATTCGTTTAGATTTGGACGCCTGTCAATTTCACGCTGTAGTAGAGCCTAAGAGTAAAAGTCGATACTACTTACTAACGTACTTTCGCCTTTGGGGCCAGCATGAGGAGCGCATAATATATAGGCCCCAACCAATTTCTCTGGAAGCTATAGAGGAATAATAAGAGATGAGACAATCATCCATGGCCTTGATGTGCCGAAATTTGTGGACGTGGCCAGGGACAGACAAGCGTGGCGTTGACTGCTCTCCGCCTAATTATGTACCTGACAGTACAGGGAGAGAGTAAGTAAGTAAGAAAGTAACCAGTTTCTCTCCAGTCATTGCAACCTTGAATCCGACTGTCTAATTGTCTTCAGTAAGAATTTTTTTTTTACTACGAGCTTTTTTTTTCTTTCTCCAATACACCGGTATAATACAGCAATAAAAGTAGAGACGACTTTGTATTAGTATGATGGGCAGGGTCACATCGCTTGTGGGAAGGCACCGTCTTTCGTGACGTCACGCTACATCCCTTCTCCCCGGCACAGCGGGTGTAGGAAGGAATAGGACGGAGAAGTGATGAATAAAGACACCAAGGGGGGAACTGTTTTCAAATGTCTGAGACAGAGATCGTCGTTGGCCGCCAAACCTGACCTCATGTGGACGATCTTTGTTTCCTTATATCCGCTCACACTTTTCTGACCTCCTGAGTTTTGACCCCACGGTATACAAGACTTAAAATAATATTATTATGGGCGATTATTAGCGCCAGTATGTTGGGGTGGTCGGATTGGGGCTCAAGGTCTTTCGTTTCTTTCTTCTGTCTCTTTTCTTTGTTTCTATACAGCCATCTTTAAGGCGTTTTTCTTCGGCCAATTCTCATGAACCGCTGCCCCGCCCCCCTCCCCTTC
>NW_004799062.1:1605-3494 GCF_000002075.1 Aplysia californica | reverse complement strand
GAAGAAGAAGAAGAAGAAGAAGAAGAAGAAGAAGAAGAAGAAGAGGAGGAGGCGGCATTGGAGGATAAGGAGAATGAAAAGGAGGAAGAGGGGAGAAGTAAAAAGGGGGGAAGGGAAAGACTAGGGGAATGAGGAGAAGGAATGGTAGAAGATGATGATGTTGACGAAGAGGGCCTTGATAATAAGCAGTGATTATTATCAAGAAAAAAGTCCTCACCATTCAATGTTCCATGTAACCTTTTTTCCTGGGACCATTGTCTTCTCTCGGTATCCATAAATGATTTATTGCCTCTCATAGTGCTGCATTACTTTTTTTTTTCAAATGACGACGACTATGTGGATTTTGACGTTGATGGTGATGACGACGACGATGATGACCATGATGATGATGATGATGATGTGACGATAACGATGACGATGATGATGATAACAATAAACATTGACAACAACAGAAAGACAGAGGGCGGAGACTTCTGGTTTATTATGAAATTTTATTCCCCCCCTCCGCCCCCACCCACCGGACACAATACCCAGCTGTCTTTATCTAACTTATAATACCACGCATATTTCTTCCTCATATCACCACAACAGTTGACGTCCGATGCCGGAACAAAGCGACCCCTGGCGGTGGGCCTTTCTGGAGCCGTTGACCTCGAAGGTCTAAGCCAAAGAAATAAATGTATGGGCTCTTTTTTTGTCCGATCTCCAAGGTATCCAACCTTCGTCTTTCTCAATAGCTGATTAACCTTACGTGCGGCCACTCACGAAATTGTGAAGGAAAAAAAAGCAATTAAACCAGGCGAACAATAAAACCTTCGTCTTCCAGCTCCCAGCGGTAGAGTTCTCTGTTCGCGAATCTTTCCGTCCGTTTTTTCTTTTCGTTTCTTTTCTTTCGTTTGCTTTCTGTTCTTTCTCACTCACTTAATCCCAGCCCAGCAGAGAAAACAAGGCGGGCCGAGAGACGAGATCTTTGACTTCCGGCCCGGTCTTTCATCCACAAAATGGACGTCGGCGAGGCCAGTAGATCTCTCCCAATAGTCTGTGTGACAAAAGGGCGCGGATTCTGTGGCCTCGCGTCTGGTCACAGGTGTTATACGTCTGCTCTCAGTACTTTGCCATACCAGACGATACTTTCCAAAAAAACATAATGACAAACTCGGAGATTTAAATTTGTACCTTTCCAAACTTAATTTATTTGGCGATCTGTCTTCTTTATCGTTCTTTTTCTCTTTGTTCCCACTCGTCAACAATTTATTTTCCTTCTTGTGAAGACTAGAATTTATGGGTTTGACTTTTGATTTGGAAGAAACAGAAGTAACCTGTGACTGAAGACCATAACAGGAACGAGTCTAATTCATCGTATCAATTCACGTGGGTAGAAAAAAAATCTGAAATAAAAAAAATGTTTTTGAATTTACGCCCCAATTGACACAGTCTAAATCATTATTTACGAGGCGCGCTTTGACCCTGGGCCGTGCCTGTCACGACCAACCGGGGGGAAAGGGATGCAGCTCATAGAAGAAAGATCGAGATACTTGATTAGAATGATCCAACACACAGGAATCAAACTCGGGTCTTATGAGCGCGAAAATGCTACGCCACAGACATAGATGATCGTACAATTATCGATCGGGGCCTATAATTATATCGTGATGATGTGCAGTGGTTATTTCTTTACCTTCTATCGCCGAAAACAATTGGCGCTCACCGTCCGTGTCCGGGTCTACAGGCACTGTCACTTTGTCGCATTGTCACTTTGTCGTACTGTCACTTTGTCGCATTGTCACTTTGTTGTACTGTCACTTTGTCGCATTGTCACTTTGTCGTGCTCTCACTTTGTCGTATTGTCACTTTGTTGTACTGTCACTCCGGCCTGTCGAGAGGGGGGG
>NW_004799062.1:0-1279 GCF_000002075.1 Aplysia californica | reverse complement strand
TATGTACATTGTATTTGTTGGGTTATTAAATTGCTGGTGAGGGTGGGTGGGGCAGGGGGGAGGAGGGGCCCGAAGGTGATTGCTGCCCCAGGGCCCGACCTGGCTCTCGACGGCCCTGCTGTCACTTTGTTGAACGGTCACTTTGTCACTTTATCGCTTTGGTTGATGTCACGTCAAAACTTCATATTATGGTCGATGTCCAACTCTAGCCGTCTAGTTGCGTGAACACCGACTTTCAGAAAAGTTGTTTGTTTCTTGCTTATTTTCTACCAAAATTGCTCAAAAATTTGTATAGAGTGTTCATTTTATAGATCACAGTATCACCAGTTGTGACTATGCATGTGAATAGGATGATCTGAGGAAAACAAAATGTTTGACCTAATTTGGTGGATACACGGTTTGAGTTGGACACTTAGTTTAGTAGCAGTACGAGGTTAAAGGTAACTGCAACACGAAAAGGGCAAATAGGTGCCGGAGACTAGAGGTGGTACAAGAGTGTAACAAACACAAAAGAGAAGGAGGAAAGATAAGGACTATCGATATTTTTGATAGGAAAGAAGCAGTAAACCACACTGGAGCACCCGTCAACCACCCGCAGATGTGTCAGTCGATGCCACGAAGAAGAAGATGAAATCCTTGCGAGCTTCATCCTTTACGGACATTCTACAGAAGTGACAACAGTCGAACCTGTTCCAAAGGCCTCCTGTATAAGACAGCCACTTGTAGAAATGACCCCTTCCCAATCCACCCCCACCCCTCCCTTTTTGCGTTTATTAAACATTATAATAACATCGTGCAATACGAACATCTGTCTCAGACGGTCACGTTTTTCCTCAAACATGGGAGGCCATCTTAGACAGTTTCGACAGTAATTTTAACTTAATAGTATTAATACCTGTAATATTCGCATCGTTTAAAAAATGAGGAAACAACAAATGCAGTTTTTGGAATAGGCACCTGAATAGATATAGAGGTCTTGAACATCTAGCTCACATTGGCAACATTGAAGGCAAACGAGGCAGGGTTAGGCCCAGAGCAACCTACTTAAGGAACAAATGGGTAACGGGGAAAGATCAGGGTTAAGGGCCTCCGAGCAAAGGAATGAAAGGAGAGCCATGACCGCTGATGTCTGCCTCAGATCTGGCACTGAATGACAATGAATAAAACCCGTCTGTTGTCATTCGAAGGCATAGCATGGAAGAGCAGTGTTTGATTGGACCCTTCTGTGTGGCTGCATGAAATATGCCTAACTTTCACTTTTCGTCTTGATGTGACTTTT
>NW_004799061.1:34986-37220 GCF_000002075.1 Aplysia californica | reverse complement strand
TTCTTTTTCGGGGTTTTTTTTCCTTGGGAGGGGGGGGGGTCCTACGGTCAAGAGTTCTGCTGCGATAATAAGGATCGAGTGTGATAAGCGTCAAGACAAAATACTGTTGCGAGAGAGAGAGAGAGAGAGAGAGAGAGAGAGAGAGATCGAGAGAGCATCTGCTGTTCACTCTTCAAACACAACACATAAAGTACACATTTATAATAGCCTAGGGTTACATCAGAAAACACAGCTATATGCATTAAAAAAACCTAGACAGCTAGTTATGAATCGAGAAAATCGGGAAGAGTATGCATTGATTGAGTGTGGTGAATGCATTATGCGAGGATTGTAAAGAGATCTTTAAACTTAACCCTTACTGTACGGAAAGCTATTTTTCCTTTGCACAGAGCCAATGTAGTCTAGTGGTTAAGCTACCGGACCTGCAATCGTGAGATCGCGGGTTCGTGGGGGTTCGAGCCTGCTCAGCTCGGTCCTGCTTTGGGAAAGGCGTTTTATACGAATGTCCCACTTGGCTCGGTCCTTTCAGAGGCGGACGTTAAACTCGGTGGTCCTGCATCTTAAATAGCCTAATAGTTTTGATAGGGGAGCTAAACCTATACCATTTCACCATTTTTTTTTAAATCACGGAGCCAATTTCGACATCCAAATGTTAAACATCACAAACGTCCCTGAAACTCCGTTCCCATTTAACCTATGTGAACACAAATAAAACACCAAAATTGTGTAGAAATGAATGACTAATTTATGCAATAAACATACAGTTTGATAATAGATCAGATTATATTATGATGGATTTGAGGAGGTTTGGTAGATTTCTGTCATGACGGTTTAGTAAACAAGCGAGTGATGGCGTGAGCCAGCTGAACTGGCGCGCTGAAGACAAAGAGTTAAAAAAGAGTTAACCCTTCTGGAGTGAACTGAATCCACAAGAGCGAAGAAGAATCACGGATGGACGTATAAATTCGTTTCGGATATATTGTCATTGACTCCGGATTCGGCGGGCCGTCCATTTGTTATTGTGTGTGCATTTGGGTGTGTCTGTTGGTGTTTTGTGTGCTATTGGGTGTCGTTGTGTGTGTCACTGGGTGTGTTGTAGTGTGTTATTGGGTGTTATTGGGTGTGTTATAGTGTGTGTACTTTTGTGTGCATTGGATTTTTTATTGGGAGTGTTATTTGTTTTTGGGTGTGTTATTGGATATGTTATTGGGTGTGTTACTGTGTGTTATTGGGTGTGTTATTGGCTGTGTTTGTTGTGTGTTATTGGGCGTCATTGGAAGTGTTATTGGGTGTGTTATTGGGTGTGTGCTTTTGGTGTGTCATTGGATGTGTTATTGTGTGTTGTTGGGTGTCATTGGGTGTGTTATTGGATGCTTTAAGGGATGTGTACTTTGGTGTGTCATTGAGTGTGTTATTGGGAGTGCTATTAGTTTTGGGTTCGTTATTGATGTGTTACTGGTGTGTTACAGGTTGTGCTATTAGTGTATGGAGAGAAGATGTGTAAGTGTGTATGTGTATATGTGTGTGTATGTGTATATGTGTGTATATGTATATGTGTGTGTATGTGTATATGTATGTGTAATATGTGTGAGTATGAGTATATGTGTGTGTATATGTGTGTATATGTATATGTGTGTAGTGTATATGTGTGTATGTGTATATGTGTGTGTATGTGTGTTTGTGTATGTGTGGGGGAAAGAGAGAGAGAGAGAGAGAGAGAGAGAGAGAGAGAGAGAGACAGAGAGAGAGAGAGAGAGAGAGAGGGGGGGAGGCAAAGGGACTGTCCCAAAATAAACAATATCAGCACAAGACAGCTAAGTTAAGCAACGTCAGTAGAACCAAAGATGCATTACAACTGCTAAATAAACCATTCTCAGTAACAGACTGTTTGGTTAAGAAAAAACCCTCATAGTACAAGAATTCTAGGTATAACATTCCCTGTATGTACAAAATTGCAAGGTTAAGCACCATCAGACTGCGAGTTAAAGCATTTGATTCTCAGTACGAGAGCCCTAAATAAATCATTTCCTCCAGTGCAAGACGAGTAGGAACCAGAGAGGAACAGAACAGCTTTCAGCTGAGTAAAGTATTCTCAGTACAAGACTGCTGAGCAAATCTATCCGCGAACAAGAAGACAAGACCCCCTGCTGCCTCTAACTCTGTGACTGCATCTCAGCAACCCCACACGTCTACCCCTCCCCCCTCCCCTTACCTCTCCCTCCTCTCCCCCCTTC
>NW_004799061.1:32075-34497 GCF_000002075.1 Aplysia californica | reverse complement strand
GAGGGAGGGAGGGAGATGTTTTACTGAAGCCTCATTTTCTGGGAAGAACGAGGGGGGGAGGGAAAGAGAGGGGGAGAAAGGGAGGGAGATGTTCTACTGAATCCTCATTTTCCAGAGAGAAAGAAGAGGTGGACGGGAGGGAGGATGGGGGAGGAAAAGAAAGGAGGGGACAGGGGGGAGGGAGGGGGTGTTTTACTGAAGTGTCACATTTGGGGGAGGAGGGAGGAGGGAGGAGGGAGGAGAAAAGATATTGAAAGAGGAGAGGAGGAGAGCAGTAGAGGGGAAGGGTGCTTTACTGAAGCGTCTTTTTCTGGAAGGAGAAAAGGGGGTAGAGGTGTTTTTGATTTGCTTTATTTCTATTATTTTGTTAAGGGCTTGGGAAGGTGCGACTGAGGGAGGGAGAGAGATTGAGACAGACAGAGAGAGACACGGGGAGAGATGCAGGGAGAGACAGAGGGAGGGAGGGAGAGAGAGAAAGAAAGAGAGAGAGAGAGAGAGAGAGAGAGAGAGAGAGAGAGAGAGAGAGAGAGAGAGAGGGAGGGAGAGAGAAGCACCCGGAAAGACAGACACATAGAGATGGAGAGATAGGCACACAGGGAAGTTATAGAGGGATATATATATATAAATGAAAAAAAGAGAAGAGAAGAGACAGACATTGAGTGAAAAGAAGAAAGACAAAATGAAATGGTGAAATGGTATGGGTTTAACGCCCCTATCAACATTCTTAGGTAATATAAGGGGTGGGACCTCCTAGTTTAACGTCCGTCTCCGATATGACCGAGCCAAGTGGGAAGTTCGTGTAAAGTGCCTTTCCCAAGGACACAACGTCGGACCGAGCTGAGGCTCGAACCCCCGAACCCGCAATCTCACGATTACGAGTCCGGTAGCCTAACCTAAGTATTAGGTGTGTCCCGCGCGCTCATATGACTTTATGCAGTTGCGAGCGCCGTAAAACCCTATACTTAACAAACAAATCAAGAGAAAGAGAGAGAGCGTGCGTGAGAGAGAGAGAGAGAGTGAGAGAGACAGAGAGAGAGAGAGAGAGAGAGAGAGAGAGAGAGGGCGAGAGCGAGAGAGAGGGCAATAATGAATACAGTTCACTTTCTATCTATAACATCCTACTATCTATCGCAAAGCCTCTACCGCAACACAATTTGAAGTACAACTCACTCAAAATACATGTATATGCAGTCGCCCTTATGTCTTATACCAAGGGTTTCATAATAATAAACAACATTTGTAAGGCGCATTATATCCCCGCTGAACAGCAAGGTACATGCGACCTTTACGATCTCTGTTATTGCCCCCAGCAGACCTCAAAAACACCCAGAAACATTACCGGCTTCCCCAGAAGCATACAGTGCAAGCTGCTGATTAAACACTCAAACACTAACATACTGACAAGGCTCGAAAAAAGAAATACTAGACGTGTGGGGTTTTTTTTTTTTTCCCTGGTGGAAGTTGCGGCCATATTGTATGAATTATTCCTCTGTGCGGGGAAATGTCTGCAACATTCACGTCCATAAACTGTGTGTGTGTGTGTGCTCCACTGATCCAAAACACATATGGTCGCTTTTGAGTACAAGGGAGCCATCCCGAAATGCTGTTCTGAGAAAATCATTTTTTTAGTAGTGGTTTTACGGCGCTCGCAACTGTATAATGTCATATGAGCGCCAGAAGGTTAGAAGTGTTACAAGAGAGTAACAAACATAAAAAGAAGATGGGAAGATAAGGACGATTGGTGTTTGATAGGAAAGAAGGAACAAACCACACCAGAGCACCCGCAAAGCTCCAGAAAATCAAAGGTAAAGCTTTTGCCCCTTGTTCAGTTTCTTTAAAAGACAAGAAGAGTTTCTCTCTTACCAAACAAATATACACACCAATGAAACCAAACGTCTCCTTACAGGTAGGGCAATGCCCACTTTTGGTGTAGGTCAAGATTTCTGGAAACCCCGGAAATCTGGGTTAGCCCGCTTGTCCTTAAAGACGATCATATAATACAAGGTGAGAGGAGAGGTTATGCCATCTCCTTCCCTCCTTTTCACTTCCTTTATTTTTTCCATTCTTTTTCACCGGGTTTGCATTTCTTCAATGTTATTTTTAACCATCTATCTATCTGTCTGTCTTTCCAGTCTGTCTGTCTATCTATCTATCTCTATCTATCTACCTATCAATCTATCTATCTATCTGTCTGTCCGCCTTACTGTCTATTGGTATACATTTCTGTCTGTCTTTTTCATTCTCCCCTTCTTTGTCTTCTTCATCTTCTTCTTTTTCATCTTCATCTTCATCTTCATCTTCATCTTCATCTTCTTCTTCTTTTTCTTTTTCTTTTTCTTTTTCTTTTTCTTTTTCTTTTTCTTCTTCTTCTTCTTCTTCTTCTTCTTCCTTCTTCCTTCTTCCTTCTTCCTTCTTCCTTCTT
>NW_004799061.1:28062-30028 GCF_000002075.1 Aplysia californica | reverse complement strand
GGGGTGGTACTGTGGACATTTATTGTGAGGCAGCGTGGTGGAATCAGGCTCTTGTCAATTTTTGGGCATGTAGAGTTATCGGTATCATCTTAAAGCTTGTTCACTTGTCTTTATGTGGATGGAAAAATATCCATTTATCTTGAATACAAGTCGAGATATTTGCAAATGAAGGAGGTGGGGGTCACCTGTTTTCAGAGGTAAAACTAGTGAGAAAATGGCCGCCAAAGACTAGTTATTTCCTTAGCTTAAGAGTCCGTTGCAACTGAAAAATTATATTTGTTGTGCCTTTAATCAACGTTTTTCAGAAAAATCCACACAAAAATGTGTTCTTTAATGGGCATGAAAGGTGTTGAACCAAAAAACAAAAAAACTGATAAAAATTCACAAACCTGCAGAAAAATGCAAGTTTCTTCATTTTGATTATTTTGACGAGAGCCTGATTCCACCACGCTGCCTCACAATTGTTTACGCAGGTTTCTTTTTTTTTTTTTTTTTTTTTTACAAATTTCAAAACTCGACAGACACAAGTTACATCCATATTCTAGTTAAGTTTCAGTACCAGTGTTTCGTTCCCTACATCACAAGTATGTGCAACACAAATGCCAAAGACAAGAGGTTATACAACACAGTAGTATTCAAAGAAAGAAAAAAATAAACTAGGAGAGATAAAGACAATTTGACAATAGGAAAGAAGGAGCACACAACACCAGAGCATCCGCCAACCACCCACTTCTGTATTTTGGGAAACGGGAAAGTTTCGATTTTTTTTCTTGCCAAGGCCACGGGAGTCCGTGGTGCGACCGTCACACGCGGAAGACACGAGTTCAATTCCCCTGTGGGGAGTGGTTTTATCGAGTATCTCCGTCTTTCTGCTGGGACGTTGTATCCCTCTCTGCTCGTGTCGGCTCTGACAAGCAAGGTCAAAGCTTGCATACTAAAGGCTCTAAATTATGCCGATGTCGGTGGTTCCGTAAATACACTTATATTGAAAAAAAAGTCTTTAACAATAAATGAAATGGCTTTTAGTTTAGTTTTAGTTTTAGTAAGTGTTTTACGGCACTTGCAACACAATAAGGTCATACAAGTGCCGAAGATTAGAGGTGTTACAATTGAGTAACAAACACAAAAAAGGAGGAGGGGAGATAAAGACGACAGATGTTTGATAGGAAAGAAGGAGCAAATCACACCAGAGCAGCCGCCAACCACCCACAAATGAAATGGCAAAATGGGACCAAAAAATCAATAATAAAATAAAAAGCAAGGTTGGATACGAATTGATTATTTTATTTTACTTTGCAAAACAATTACTATCTGTTTTAATTATTTTAAAACGTAAATATCTTCCTCCCCAGTACCAGAATAGAATTAACATTTTCTGAATTTGTTTAATTTTTTCCCCCCACCTTGTGAAGCAGTACCTTTAAACTGGCTAATCACCCCCCGGGGCTGTGTTTCTGACTGCAGTGTCTTTAAGACATTCCCAAAGGGGGGAACATTAAACATGTTCTTATACACAGTAGAATTGTAATTGTAAATGGGCTGATTCATCAATGTCATGCTCATAACTGTGCCTGAACTACAACCGGGAACTGCTACTTTTTCTTTCCTAATCCTTACTGTCATCATTTTCCCCTCTATTTCTTTTGTATGTTTGTCACACTCTTGTGATTCGTTATTTCCGTGGTCGAAGCAGACTTTGTGCTGTTGAAGCTAGAGGGGGGAGCAGAGTAAGCCAAATTCCCTGTAAGGACTTCTCTGTTGACATCCACTCATTAGCGCTCATATTATTACGACCTTACGCAGTTGCGAGCGCCGTAAAACCTCTGCTAAAACAAATCAAACTGTCTAAGACGGCCAGCTACCGTTGAACAGAAAAGTGGTCGTCTTAATCAGGGGGCCGTCTTACGTTGTGTCGTTACGATACAAGAAAAACACGACAGAATTCAAAGGATATGTGCGCGGGGGA
>NW_004799061.1:22012-23887 GCF_000002075.1 Aplysia californica | reverse complement strand
GCCCCCAACAAAACAACTTTTTATTCACCGAGGACACTGTCTTTAAGCAAACTGTTGAAGTCGTCCGAATTCCTGACTATAATTTTAAGAAGACAATGGAGACAAGGACCCATAGACGCTCATCATCAAACTCTTTGACATATTTGATATACCTGTGTTGTTGGGGTTTGCTTTTTAAAATTTTGACATCCAACAATGTTGAACGGCAGTACCGACACACCTGCATAATATGTACAAGGATGGTTGGCGGGTGCTCTGGTAGGGTTTGCTTCTTCGGCCCTGTCAAACATTTATCGCCCTAGACTTCTCCTCCTCCTTTTCTTCATGATGCTACTCTTCAGACAAACTTCATATCTTCGGCATTTTTAAGACCTACATAATCTGTTAAACTTTTACCATACCAAAAAATTAAAATAAATAAAAGTTTTAAAAATAATTAAATAGATAAATGTGAGGCAGCGTGGTGGAATCAGGCTCTCGTCAAAATAATAGAAATGAAAAAAACTTGCATTTTTCCGCAGGTTTGTGAATTTTTATCAATTTTTTGTTTTTTGGATCAACACCTTTCATGCCCCTTAGAGAACTCATTTATGTGTGGGTTTTTCTTCTAAATATTGATTAAAGACACCAAAAAATGTAAATTTTCAGTTACCGCGGCCTCCAAAGTTAAGGAAATAATTAATCTTTGGCGGCCATTTTCTCACTAATTTTACCTCTGAAAACAGGTGACCCCCACCTCCTTCATTTGCAAATATCTCGACTTGTATTTAAGATAAATGGACATTGTTTTCATACAAATAAAGACAATTGAACAAGCTTTAAGGTGACACCAATAACTCTACATGCCCAAAAATTGACAAGAGCCTGATTCCACCGCGCTGCCTCACAAATATAGATAATTAAATGCACAAATAAATAACGAAAGAAAGAAAGAAAGCCATATTCAGGGTTTTGTTGTTGTTGTTGTCTTTTTTTTTTGGCCCATTAATACATTACAGTAATACAAGTACTGTAAAAAAAGATTTTTTGGTAAATGTTTTACGGCGCTTGCGAAACAATAAGGTCATATAAGTGCCGAAGATTAGAGGTGTTAAAAAAGAGTAACAAACACAAAAAAGAGGGAGGGGAGACAAAGATGATAGATGTTTGATGGGAAAGAAGAAGAAGGAGCAAACCACACCAGAGCACCCACCGACCACCCACAATCAAAACTTGCAGACAAACTTGAAAATGATATGGCTATGGTTTGTATTAACATTTTTGTTATACGTTTAATGAGTTTTAAGAATACTGTAATTTTGAACTAAAAATTCTTTTTTTTTTTTTTAAATACTTTTCCTAAACGTTGACATCAGTTTTTCTGTGATTTCCGCAATGTAGTTTACTTATAGTACAATGATTCCCGTACATGCTAGAGTAATGACTATCAACTATTTGTACTCCATAAATGGTACAGATAGCAAAGATTAAAGACTGGAACAAACGAAGTTACGAAAGGAAAAAAAACACAACTGAACATACATCGATTTCGTAAAAAGTTTCTGAAGACATATAGCCGCAACATCATACATCACAAAAAACATAATTTTCGGATGTAAAAACTGGTAAAGTTTAGGGGGGGGGGGATAATTGCACCACAAAAAATAAACGATTGCTCCCTATTAATAAACAAAATACATGTAGTTAACAAATGGAGAATCTGTATTAATGTGAAAAAAAAATTCAATATTTTTCAGTTTGGCGGGTGATTGCGCCCCCTTAATTCCCTGCCAGGAAATACGTCACTAGCGTACTCCAGGCGCTCTCTCACGGGAACTGTTCTCTGTCAGACACTTAGCTGTTTGTGTGTGGTGGGGAGAGGGGGGGTGACGGGGG
>NW_004799061.1:16759-17924 GCF_000002075.1 Aplysia californica | reverse complement strand
ACCTTCCTTCCACCCGGGAGGATGTAAGAAAAACAAACAACTCTTCCGTAATTATCATTTCAATTTGGTTGATTGATTGAGTAGGTGTTTTACGGCTCTATCGACTCAATTTTGGTCATTTAAGTGCCAATAGGTTTCACCGCAACAAATCTAGGATCATGTCATGTTTTAGTAAGAGTTTTCGGCGTTCGCTATTGCACACGGTCATATTATCATCATCATTTCATTTTGGGAAAAGAGTTTCACAGAGCCCGTAGCAGCTGCATGTAGGCCATAATATAGGCTTACAAGACATAAGTTGGTTGTTTTCACGTACATTTACAGAACGGCTTGATTTAAGTTTTCAAGAATTCTTACTGGATATAAAACATGCCAATGTTCTTCACCATAGTTCAAGCTTTCAGAAAACAATTAGAAGTTTGATTACCTGAAATGAATTAACTAAAATAATATCCATTTTGACTGACGAAATAAGAACACCAGGTTAGACCACCTACTAAATCATCGAGGTTTTGTCGATAGGGTCGTTAAAAACAACTAAATTAACCATATTCTTACGCCGTGTTTTACTATCGTATCTATACGACGTGCCACAGCTTCCAAAGAGGAAATTTACCCATTAATCCGGTCCATGCTTTTTGCATAGCAAACTGTAAAAATGATTTTTCGAGAAATACTGAAAGTTTCAAAGAGATATTCGTTCTAGAATGTTTCTAAAATGTGAAGAAAACAACCCCGGGGGTACAGAAGGACCCCAGCGTGTATGGTTAAGAACCAATACGAACGTCAAATTAAGTCCAAACCACCGTTAAGTCACTTAACGATCTAAAAGTCTTAGACACGTACGGGAGCGCATTTAGTCGCTCCACCTCCCTCCACCTTCTCTCTCTCTCTCTCTCTCTCTCTCTCTCTCTCTCTCTCTCTCTCTCTCTCTCTCTCTCTCTCTTTGTCCCTCTTTTATCCAGCGTTTTACACCCGAACACCCACACCCACCCTACCCCACATCTTTTTCAGCTCTTCTTACCCCCTCTTCCCTCCCTCTTACCATCCTCGTCCTTCCTCTTAACCCTCCTCAACTCTTTTCCCATACCCTTTGCTCCATCTCCCCATCTCCCTCCCCCTTATCCCCTCCACTTCTCACCCAACCCGTATCCCACTCCCCCCC
>NW_004799061.1:14916-15994 GCF_000002075.1 Aplysia californica | reverse complement strand
GGCTTCGGCCGCCACTCGGGCAACATTCTAAATTTTCTACAAACTGAAAATGTTTGGTGTGCCCCGGGCGTTCATATGACCTTATGCAGTTGCGAGTGCCGTAAAACTCTGACCAAAAAATAAAATAAAATAAAATGAAAATAAATAGAACTATAATAGAAACAATCCTGTATTCATTCACCTCGGCAGCAGACACAATGATCGTTCAGATCTGAACACGCCCTGCTCTCTCTCCATCTCTTCCTCCCCTCCCCGCATCTCTCCTTGTCGGTCCTCAAACAACCCACTGTGAGTGGTTGACGGGTGCTCTGGTGTGGTTTGCTTCTTTCCTATCAAACGTCTATCGTCTTTATCTCACCTTCTTTTTTGTGTTTTTTACTCTCTTGTAACACCTCTAATCTTAGGCACTTAAATGACCTTATTGTGTTGTAAGTGCCGTAAAACATTGACTTACTAAAACTTAAAAAACCCCACCCACTACATAACTATAGAACCCCCCCCCTGTATTCATTCACCCCGGTTACAGTCACAATGATCGTCAAGATTTGAATCCGCGCTCTGCTCTCAATCTCTTCCTCCCCTACCCGCATCTCTCCTTGTCGTTCCTCAGACCACCCACTACAATACTATAGAACCACCACCTCCCCCCCCCTGCCCCTTTTATTCATTCACCTCGGCTACACTGCCTTGATGTGATAAAACACATTTTTCTCCAAATCAAGGTTTCGAGATTTGTGCGATTTTAGTGTTTTTTGCTTATTAAACAAATAAATGGCACGTTGTTTTTGTTCGACTATCCCACATGAAGATATATCTCATTTACCATGACTATATAAAATTTCATTGAGTTTGAGCTAAATACAAACAAACAAATAAGAAGAATGCGTTTTATCAGATCACCGTTGTAGGAATGCGTTTTATTTTCAACGCATTAATCCCAGAGCGAACTGATAAAACGCATTTATTTCCTGCGTTTCGTTAACCATTCTTGAACCTACGGACCGAAAGGCAAAGTTGTGACCTGCCAAATAAAGTCACAATGATCGTCCAGATCTGAATCCGCGCCCTCCCTCCCCCC
>NW_004799061.1:11735-13022 GCF_000002075.1 Aplysia californica | reverse complement strand
GAGAGAGAGAGAGAGAGAGAGAGAGAGAGAGAGGGAAAGAGACAGACAGACAGACAGACAGACAGCGAGAGACAGACAGAGAGAGAGAGAGAGGGACAGACAGACAGACAGACACAGACACAAACACAAACACAGAGACAAAACACACACAAACACACGTGTAAATGCAAATCACTATGGATCCCACCCGCTTAGTCATTCAGACCAGCCACACGCTTACGTAAGGAGAAGCAAATCAAGAAGAAAAAAACCCCCCATTAAAAAATGAAAGCACCCCCACCCAATAAAACCCAACCTCATATGAAAAAGAAAAAGTGTCAAACACGGTGGAATGAGGCGCTCGTCAATGTTTTTGACGTATTATAAACTTATTGGGTATCATCCTAAAGCGTATTCATGTGTCTTGCTTTTGATGAAACCACTACCCATCCATCATTAATAGAAGTCGAGATATTTGCATTTGAAAGAGGTAGGGGTAAAATTAGCTTAGCAAGAAACAAAGCTTGAGTGTCCTTTGATACTGCAAAGTTACATTTGCTTACCTTTGATCAACGTTTTTCAGAGGAATCCATACAGAGGTTTGCTTTTAAATAGACGTTACAGGGTGGGAAAATGTCGGTATCTTTGATTTGATGATATTGACGAGGGCCTGATTTCACCACGATGCCATACAAATAGAAAGGAAATTAATGAAAACAGAAAAGGCAAGTGAAAGGGAGTGAAGGGAGGGGGGTGAAGAGAGGAACTGGGAGTAAAGGGGGGTGAAGGGAGGTGGGGGAGTGAAGGGAGGGGGGTGACGGTAAAGGGGGTTGTGAAGAAAGGAACGGTGAGTGAAGGGAGGGGTGGGGGTGGAGAAAAGGGGGACTGAAGGGAGGAACGAGGACTGAAGAGAGGGGGATGAAGGGAAGGAGGGGGTGGGTGAAAGGAGGAACGATAAGTGAAGAGTGGGGTGAATGGAAAGGGTGGGGGTGAAGGGAGGCACGGGGAGTAAAGGGAGGGGGGAGGGGCGACGGCGGGGCTTGGCGGGCGACTCACGACACGAAGGAACAATCAATAGGAGGTGAGGGCTAATTCTGCCAACAATTAGCGGCCCGGCACACAGAGGGTAGGAACCCCGACCGTGTGGGAACCGGGGAGTAAGGCGCTGACATTTACACACGGAGGTGGGGGGTGAGGGGTGTGGTTGAGGTGGGATGGGGGGGGGATTCATCATAGCTTTTGGGTTTGGAGTGGAGGTTAGGTGGAGGGGTTGTTTGTTATTTACAGGTCAGTGTACGTGAGTGGGGT
>NW_004799061.1:8860-10059 GCF_000002075.1 Aplysia californica | reverse complement strand
AGGGGGGGGGGCAGTCTTGGCGTTACCAGTTGAGCAGCGCCATCATCACAAATAACAGCAACACTACGAAAGCAACAACAGCAACGACAACTACATGTACAGAAATAATGCCTGCAACGCTACAAAAACAGACGAAAACTAAAAACTAAACAGCAACTACAAACACAACAAAGCGAACAACAGCAACAACAATTACAAAAACAACAACAGCAACGAGATCTACATAAACAGCGACAGCAACAACAACTACAAAACAGCAACAACAACAACAGCAATAATAACAACAACAACAACAACAACAACTACAACGACAGCAACAACAACTACAACCGCCAGACATCGGGGGTCCATCAGCCTAATCCTCTCACATCCCTCAGTCTCGCAAGTCGGGACAATAACAATACATGTAAATATACATATACAGGCAGCGACCATTTCAAGTCTTTTGAACCCAAAAACTAAAAATGCTTGCAGCAGAGAGAGAAAAAAAAATACTTGCTTCATTCTTTGCACAATATTGTACCTGAATTATGGTACTGTTGTTGTATTTTTCTTTAACTTCTTTAAAAAATTAATTTACATAATTTCTTTTTTTTCCAACATTTAGAATTTGAATTTCAACACAATTAATCAATACTTCTTGAGCATATACAACCAACATCACAGATTAAGAATAAACGCAATTAAAACAAGTAAGTGAGTGGTTGATGGGTGCTCTGGTGTGGTTTGCTTCTTCTTTCCTACCAAACATCTGTCGTCTTTATCTCCCAACCTTCTTTTTTGTGTTTGTTACTCTCTTGTAAATCCTCTAATCTTCGGCACATAAATGACCTTATTGCGTCGTAAGTGCTGTAAAACGTTTACTAAAAAAAAAGTAAACTGGTTGGCTAAGAACACTTTAACATGTTGCCGACGACATCACTCTTTATGTTTCGTATCAGGTTCAACTTACCGAAAGCAATAATACTATCCTTAACACAGCCGCTGTTACTAGTGTTGTTATTGTTGTTACTGCTGCTATTGCTGCTGCTGTTGTTGTTGCTGCTGTTGCTGTTGTTGCGGCAGTTGTTGTAGCTATCCGTTGGGTAGTAGAGAGTTGACGACAACACGACCGCACGCCATCCCAGAGTGTAACAACTGAGCGACAATTTGCCCTCACTTCATTTCAATCTCTCTCTCTCTCTCTCTCTCTCTCTCTC
>NW_004799061.1:5693-6893 GCF_000002075.1 Aplysia californica | reverse complement strand
TCCCCCTTGCGTGAGACAGCGAAGTGCCTACCACTGCACACGCCGGGTTACAGAAATTATCAGACGTTATATCGCAAATAAGTACAATTATATTACTTGGGAAGTTTTTCATATTCAATATTTATTTATCCAGTCGACCGGAACATATGAATTCTCATAATTGTTATCAAAATGTTACATTGTTTTTACTTCAACCTACATTTAATGACCACCCTAGATTTAACTACCGACCAAGATGTAACGACCGACAACTATCACCCTATCAAAATGTAATGACCGACAACAATCACTCTATCAATATGTAACAACCGACGTCTACCAACCTACCAAGATGTAACGACCGTGAGTATAATGACACAGCAGTTCTGTATAACATGCTCGTCTACGGCGGCTATTTCAATTTCATGCTCAATATTTGTTATTACTTTCTCCACGTCACGCGTGGATGCTCGCTGTGTAGACATGGCTGAATGCGTCCGTGCGGGCTGGAAAATGTTGGAGCTACGTCACACAGCGTCTTTATGTTCATCAAAGACCGGAGAAAGGCTTCTATTTATAGCACGCTGGATGCAAATTTAGACGTCGTGCGCTTTGTATTTCACAGCATTGAGCATTGTGGTGCGCGCACGACAGGATGCAGCGACCTGTCCTAGGCGACACATGTTTGTTTGTGTGTGCTTTTTTTCAGGCTAGATACCAGTGAAATGGGAGGGATGAACAGTGGCCGGGGGTTTTGGGAGGTAAGGGTGCGGGGAGTGAGAGTAGGCGGAAAGGGGGAGAGGGGAGGAATGAATAAAATTATGCAAATGCATCCGACGCGCACTACTCAAAAACGTTGCAAACTATTTCTCCAGCAGAGTGATTGGCCCATCTCTTAAATAACCTGATAATTAAATCATTATTAAATAGTGTTGACAGGGGGCTTTAAAATTATACAATTTTCCACCCGAGTGATTGGTTATTGATTTAAAATGTTGTTACGTTTGCACCAGCGAATTGTGTAGAGATGAGACGCTTAGCTGTCACACGCAGGGGACTTGAGTTCGATTCCCAAATTGAAAGAACAATTTTAGAGAGAGCTATTATTCTCTTCTATTTCTTCTTCTTCTTCTTCTATTTCTTCTTCTATTTCTTCTTCTATTTCTTCTTCTATTTCTTCTTCTATTTCTTCTTCTATTTCTTCTTCTATTTCTTCTTCTA
>NW_004799061.1:0-3754 GCF_000002075.1 Aplysia californica | reverse complement strand
AATAATAACAATAATATTAATAATAATAATAATAATAATAATAATAATAATAATAATAATAATAATAATAATAATAATAGGCGCTTACCTTTCTCTTAGCGCAAAACACACGTGCACCAACGTGCATACACGTACACACGTTATTTCGACTATCGCTGACAGAAGATCAGAGCAGACAGTCATGCTTGTATTGTCACAATCAATAGCCACATTGAGCGCATCAAATGTTAGTCACGACGCGATGAAATCAGGCACTCGTCAATTTTGGGCATGTGGAGTTATTGGTATTATTTGAACGCTTATTCGTTTGCTTTGCTTTCACTGGAAAAAAAAGTGCCGATCCATCTAAAATAGAAATCGAGATATTTGCAATTGAAGGAGATGGGTTTGCTTGGTTTCAGTTATAAAATCCGAGAAAAAATGGCCGCCAAGGTTTGATAACTTCAACAGCTTGAGAGTCCTTGAAAACGATAAAATTACATCTTTTGTACCTTTAATTAACGTTTTTTAAAAGTAAAATTCACATGGCAATAAGTTTTTTATAAGGACACAAAAGGTATTGAGCCATAAAAAAATAATGATAAAGATTGCCAAACTGGTGGAAAAAATGCCTGTTTCTACGATTTCATTATTTTGACGAGCGCCTGATTTCATCACGATGCCTCACAAAAATGTTAGTCACCGTGTGGATATGCTTCTCTTGCCCAAACTGAGCTTGTCTGTAATAAATATTAATATGTCTGCTCTGGTTCAACCCACCTTTCCACACTGAAAGTCTATCAGGCTGATGGGTAGGTATTAGCTGAGTCAGTGTTCATAAAGGCAACCTGCCTACATCACATCATAAAGTACACAGATACATTACAAACGAGACTACCATTTATCAAACAGCATAATAATTATGACTGACAGTAACACACACTCAAAAACCCCCAGCTTGTGCTATAAACAGTTTCTATTATATGAAAAAGGATTGTTATATTGTCAGGAAGTAGAACCTCTAAAACGATGTCCATAGACAGACAGAGAGACAGACAGACAGACAGACAGACAGACAGACAAACAGACAGACAGACAAACAGACAGACAGACAGACAGACAGACAGAGTTTAGTTTTAGTAGAGATTTTACGGCCCTCGCAACTGCATAAGGTCATGTGAGCGCCAGCAGATTAGAGGTGTTACAAGAGAGTAACAAGCATAAAAAAGAAGGAGGGCGAGATAAGGACGATAGATGTTTGATAGGAAAGAAGGAGCAAACCACACCAGAGTACCCGCCAACCACCCACAGACAGACAGAGAGACAGAGAGACAGAGAGACAGAGAGACAGAGAGACAGAGAGACAGACAGACAGACAGACAGACAGACAGACAGACAGACAGACAGATAGATAGATAAATAGATAGATAGATAGATAGATAGATAGATAGATAGATAGATAGATAGATAGATAGATAGATAGACATATATTTATATTGATAGATAGACAGAGTGAACGAGTAAGCGGGTGGCTTATCAACCAATACAATTACTCGCCAACAAGAGACAGATCGATACCACCCATACCGTGAGGGGCGGGGCCGGCCGGTCCAATAGGATTCACTATGGGAGGCCTGGCCAGTTTTACAAGTATCGATTACCCTCTCTGTGTTATCCGACGACGAACGGTAAGATAATTAGTGAAGCGATAATTTCTTGTACGGATTAAGCGTGTTCTGTGTGAGTTCTCACTCTCTCTCTCTCTCTCTCTCTCTCTCTCTCTCTCTGCATGTCTCTCTGTCTGCCTCGCTGTCTCTCTCTATATCTATCTATTTATCTATCCATCTATCTACTTATCTACCTATCTACCTATCTATCTTTCTATCTATTTATCTATCTATCTGTGTGCGTCTCTGTGTGTGTCTCTCTCTGTCTCTCTCCCCATCTCTCTCTCTACCTCCCTATCTCTCTCACTCTCTCTCTCTATCTATGTGTCTCTCTGTCTCTCTGTCTTTATGCCTCTCTCTCTCTCGTTCTCTCTCTCGTTCTCTCTCTCTTTCTCTCTCTTTTCTTTCTCTCCATCTCTTCTCTCCTTCTTTCCCTCTCTCTTTCTCTTTCATAAAGATCAAGATAATGATGATGATACATAACATCTGGCAACACCTCTAATCTTCAGCACTTATATGACCGATTTGCGTTGACAATGCCGTAATAATTGTGGGGTTTACCTAAAACATACAATCATGTACCCAGGGACACGGGCACTAGCGCCATCTTTGACATTCCGCAATGTAAGATGTTTTTGTTATGTTGTTTTGTTTTTTAAAAATCTCTTTAAAGACGAATTCGACACAAAAGTTAATGTCTGGTCAGCGGAAGAGAAAAAACAATGTTGCCCCACTTCCGAACCATCATATTTTATTAACCCTATCCGTACGCCCTGAGGGTCATTTTGTACCCCCGGGGTTGAATTCTTCACATTTTAGAATACTTCTAGTACGAAGATCTCGTTGAAACAGTATTTCTCAAAAAATCTTTTTGGGCAGACTACTATGCAAAGCGTACAGATCGGATTAACGAGTAAATTTCTTCTTTGAAAGTGGTGCCACAGAGTTCCCCACGTCGTATGGATACGATGGTAAAACACGACGTTCGGATAGGGCTGCTAGCATTTGGATAGCACATCATCCCCACGCGACAGCAAACCTATACGCTGTATACACCACGTCATTACCCCAGCAGACCATAGAACACCCAGAAACATTTTCAGCTTCCCGGGAAACATACAGTGCAAGCTACGGATTGCACGCGCTCAAACACTAACAAGCTGACAAGATCTTTTGCTCTCTACTGTCTATAGCCGGGTACCTAGACGGAACGTATAGCCGGGTACCCATCCAACTAGGATGAGGTGAGAAAAAATTCGTGTAAAGTACCTTTCCCAGGAAGGCAACGTTGGGTCCCTGACGGGATCGAAGCCACGACTTTACAGTTGCGGGTCCGAGACCCTAACCACTAGGCCACTGAGGCCACCAGAAATGCCAGATTGCACATGTCATTGAAAACAGTGTTTTTGCACGCCTTTAAACGATTCACATAAAGGGGGAAGCGGATCAGAAAAGCTGATTGAATAATGAGAATATGTCCCACAAACATAGAGTGTTCAAGGGTTGTCGTATGACCAGAACGCACCGGATGAATGAGTGAAACCCTCTACCATCCAGAAAAGGGGAGATAATTAGAAAGTAAATTCTTTTTAAGTCATTACATTGAGATGCAATGGTCCACAACTTCCAACGAAAACCAATTCTAAAGGATAGCAACAAAAGCCACATAAAGGAGCAATTCACTAGCAATCTCCCGAGCTCAAGCAATTTCAACTTGAGAAAAAATGTTCCTTTTTCTATACTTTTATTGCCCGGTGAACATCTATAGGGGCAGGGAATTCAGTTCGCTACGCACGGAAAGAAATCGGTTTATGATTATACTGTACTAAACACACTGACGGCAGACTCTCAGGGCCAAACCGTTCCATTGTTAATCATTTATTGTGGAAGATGACCCTTTATGGTTCTGAAAATGTAAAACGTTTGCACTTCGGTGTGAAAATAAAGTATCTGGCAGGGGTTGTATGCCAGATAAGGTCTATTGGCACGAAGGGGGTTCACGATTGCTCGACGGTTTTCTCTCAGGTTTTGATAGACTGACCAGCTGTCACCGTGTGTGTGCGGCGGTGTGTGTTTGTTTGTTTATGTGTATGTGTGGGGTTAGTGTG
>NW_004799060.1:34229-41729 GCF_000002075.1 Aplysia californica | reverse complement strand
TTGTTTAAATACTGTATGTGTCGTTGTCTATTCCACTTTCCTTTTCACTTACTTAGAATGTGTGTCCGTCGCCATTGTCTGTACATTACTCTATGTTGTTTGCCTGCCTTTCTAGTTTATTTTAAGTTTGCTTGCTGTTAGTGATGGAAAGAATGATGTAGTGGTTGTTGCTGTTGTTGTTGCTGTTGTTATTGTTGTTGTATGTATGTGTGGTTGTCTCTGTGTAAGTGTATGTACGTGTCTGTGTCATTCTGTCTGTCTGTCTGTCTGTCTGTCTGTCTGTCTGTCTGTCTGTCTGTCTGTCTGTCTGTCTGTCTGTCTGTCTGTCTGTCTGTCTGTCTGTATGTATGTCTGTATGTCTGTATGTATGTATGTATGTATGTATGTATGTATGTATGTATGTATGTATGTATGTATGTATGTATGTATGTATGTATGTATGTATGTATGTAGGTATGTAGGTATGTAGGTATGTATGTATGTAGGTAGGTAGGTAGGTAGGTAGGTAGGTAGGTAGGTAGGTATGTATGTATGTATTTATGTATGTATGTATGTATGTATGTATGTATGTATGTATGTATGTATGTATGTATGTATGTATGTATGTATGTATGTATGTATGTATGTATGTATGTATGTATGTATGTGTGTGTGTATGTATGTGTGTGTATGTATGTGTGTGTGTCTGTCTGTCTGTCTGTCTGTCTGATTGTCTGTCGGTCTGTCTGTCTGTCTGCCTGTCTGTCTGTCTGTCTGTATGTATGTATGAATGTATTGTTGTTGTATGTATGTGTGGTTGTCTCTGTGTAAGTGTATGTACGTGTCTGTGTCATTCTGTCTGTCTGTCTGTCTGTCTGTCTGTCTGTCTGTCTGTCTGTCTGTCTGTCTGTCTGTCTGTCTGTATGTATGTATGTATGTATGTATGTATGTATGTATGTATGTATGTATGTATGTATGTATGTATGTATGTATGTATGTATGTATGTATGTATGTATGTATGTATGTATGTATGTATGTATGTATGTATGTATGTATGTATGTATGTATGTATGTATGTATGTATGTATGTATGTATGTATGTATGTATGTATGTATGTGTGTGTTTGTGTGTATATGTGTATGTGTGTATGTGTGTATGTGTGTGTATGTGTGTGTTTGTGTGTGTGTGTGTGTGTGTGTGTGTGTGTTCTGCTTTCGTACCCATCATGGTCTGTTGTATAGTGTTCAAGGGATGGAGAGCCATGATTGCCAATGTCTGTGGCAGATCTGGCACTCGATGATGAGACAATGGAACTTGACGCCTCGTAGCTACTCTAGTAAATTGAAATGTTTCACGTTATATCCCGATAGCTGCAGATTGCGCTGCGTGTTTTAACGATCATATTATTATAATTGCGTTTCAATCTGAAGAAGGTGTTAATGTTTTAAAAATATTTTCTTTAAAAATTCACTTCCATCTTTATTCTTTTTACTCACATCAAGGCACATTCACATATATTTTCAAAAGTGTAAAAATATGAAAATTAAAATTAAAGTATGAAACTGAAGAGCTCACAAGAATGATACAATGCAAGGTATCTAACTCAAAGTCCACAAAGTGCTTTTAAATAATTTAATTTTTTTTAAAAATCATTCTTTAAAAATAATTTCACTTCCATCTATTGTTTTACTCATATCATATTTTTTTAAAGGTAAAAACATGAAAATTGAAATTAAAATTAAAATCAACGTATGAAATTGAAGAGCTCTCAGGAATGATATAATGCCAGGTATCAAACTCAAAGCTCACAAAGTACATTTAATTTTTTTATGTTTTTGAAATATTAAAAAAAAATCACTTCCATCTTTATTCTTTTATTCACATCAAGGAATATTCACATATATTTTCAAAAGTGAAAAAAATATGAACATTAAAATTAAAATTAAAATCAAAATGAAGATATGAAACTGAAGAGCCACAAGAATTATACAATTATACGATTGTTAAAACGCGCAGTGCAATCTAGATAGCGCCGATCTGTAAATAGCGCGGAACAGAAATACTGACAATTGTCGCTACCTCAGAATTACAGAGTTCTATTTGCCCAGTACCTAGATTTGATACGTTTGGCGTAACAAATGTTGAGTTTCACCAAAGATTGTACATAACAAGATAGTTCACTCGGCTAAAAGTGTGTCCGCGGAAGTCCGCGCATTGGTTCAAATGTCGCTGTAGTCTTTGTTTTGAAACTTTCTTTCGTTTACCCAGAAGAAGTATAGAAATAGCACACCCTTGTGCATCAGCGGTTCCGGTTCGCTCAGAGGTGAGTTTTGGGTTTATTTTATTTTAATGACTTCTTGCCTCTCGTTATAAAGCCAAATAAAACGAAGAAAACTGTCACCCTATCCACCTGAAAAGGATTTTTGTCAGCGTAACCATTTAAAAAGGCGTTATTCCGAAATTTTAATTATAATTTATTATACAAAAACTTGTTAGTTTCATTTTGATTTGTTCCAAACAAGTAGGGTAAATATGTTCGCAAAGCGTGGGGTTTTTTTTTCGAAGAGGGCGCAACCGGATTTTGAGGACACACAGGAAAGATGCTGATATCGTCCATTTCATTATTTTAACCAGCAACTGATTCCACCACGTCGAGACACATATTTTTTCTCAACAGCACACTTTTTTGACTTTTTTCCACACAAGTCGGGTTACTCTGTTCGCAAATCGGGCGCTTATTCGAAGAGGGCGCCACTGGATTTTAAGGACACTTTTTTAATTGGTTCAAAGAGAGTAGTGTACCATCTTGTTATACAGAATCTTTGATGGTATTGATCATGGTATCGATGCGGCCCACCGACGATAAAAAAATTGTGTGTGTGTGTGTGTGTGTGTGTGTGTGTGTGTGTGTGTGTGTGTGTGTATGTGAGTGTGTATGTGCGGTCAAAATATCGTGGCGTAACTTCTCCTCAGATTATCTTTTTAATGGATGAAGCAATGTCACCCATACTTTGCACAGCAGATTTTGGTTGCAAAACTTGTTTTAAAGAATTCATTCTATAACGAACACTATTTTGCACTAAAAGTTTTGAAAATATGCGTTAAATAAGCATAATGTCAAGATTAGAAAAAAAAATGACGGACTTGCTTTCGACAGCGATCTTGTTCGGGCTGTAAACTTATTAGATTTAAAATCAGTAGAAATCATCCACTGGGATTGTTAACTAGATCTAATCGAGTATATTTTATTAAGGAATGTTCTAAAATACAGCTGACAGGTGATTACAAAAATTCACCTGTTAACCCTTATAACCCTACACCGCTGGTAACCGCTGACGCCGTATTTTCCTATACCGCTGGTAACCGCTGGTCGACTTTATCGTTTAATTCCCGTGCTAGAAACAGGGGATGTAACTCCAGATGACTCTGTCACGAGCAAAAAGTACCGATAATGTCATGAGAGCAGTTCTACACCGAAAGTTTGGAAATTTTGCGAGTTCTTAAGAAAAAATAGTCACTTTTCGCTGCCAGGTCCTCCAGGCCGCAAAATTTGTGACATTTTTTATCCTAACCAGACCCCAATAGTGATCTCGCAGTCGGATATATCCATAAATATGACCACTGAAGACAATTGCAATGTTCCGCATAACATCGATGATGATTTTGACGATAGTGGAATTGGCAGGGGATCACCACTAAAGTTATCAGAGGCTAGATCTACGGCTGGGTCTAATGATACTTTGACAGAAGTGGAGTCGGGGATCACACACAAGACTTAACTCATAGAGTTGGTCCTAAAAACCAGTGTTTTAACCTTTTCCCCTTTTGTCCAGACTGTACATTCATATATAAAAATAACACTTTCAAACTTCAATAAAATCTAACAACAATTAAAGACACAGTAAGCAAAACAATGAACCAACCTAATTTTTTCTAGTATCTCAATTTTAATTCAGGATCCTAGGGAGGTGTGCAAAAAAAGAATTCAGGGTTTTAAGGGTTAAGATAAATTGATACAAGTCATAGTGTAAAAGCTGGACACTTTAAGTTTGATAGTTGAAGAATTAATATTTGACAATAAGTTGCGCCACGATTTGTTGACCACACTAACAAAACAATAGTAAGCGATTTAACCCAAAGAGGTTATAAAAAGTACGATTTAACTTTTTTCACATCGCGCCACGCTACGTTTTTTTACACAACTTCGAGACATTCATATATAAGATTTTATTGAAGTTTGAAAGTGTTATTTTACACAACTTCGAGACATTCATATATAAGATTTTATTGAAGTTTGAAAGTGTTATTTTTATATATGAATGTCTCGAAAAGACTATTTTGCACTAAAAGTTTTGAAAATATGCGTTAAATAAGCATAATGTCAAGATTAGAAAAAAAATGACGGACTTGCTTTCGACAGCGATCTTGTTCGGGCTGTAAAACCGTGTTTGGTTTTTGGCGCGCGTTATTTCACCTTTCACACCGCCGCGCTCCACGTGGCATCAGGAAGTTGTGCACGCGGCAAAGAGACTGCTTTTTCGCTTGTCACTTTCAAATAAAGTATTAGTATTGAAATATCATTTTTGAAATGTTTCTTGCTGTCAGAAGTTGAGTTGCTTGAACATTTTTCGATTTGCAGGCAAATTACTGAGACCACTTTCGAGGGAGTTCCATGGAGGTTTTTAAATGGACCGCGTGACGCTGAGAAGACTTAATCTACTTAAAGGTGTCATAGGTTCTACATTCGTAGAAAAACCTTAAGATGAAAATGATGTTGAAACAAAAGAAAAGCATAACAACTTGAATGGCGTTACAATGCCGGTTGACGATTTGCTAAAGAGGCGACCAATAGTGAATCGAGTATACGACGTGAGATTAGTTTGAAAGCGCAGACAGTGATGATGAAAGGATGGACAATAGGACTGGTGGGGGTGTTGACATTATGATATGGAGACAGTAGGTGTTGCTGTAAGAGAGAGTATAGCAAGCGGAAAAATGAACAACATCAGAATAAGTAAAGGGATTAGAAGATTAAAGATACTTTGAGCTTGAAGCACAAATAATTTTCCCCGCTTTTCTCAGTTTAATTGTAACCGGAGGAAATGGTTCCACAACCCAAACAACCGTTTGCATTAGATATTTACTGACTGGTAATCACAGAAGAGCTGGTAAGGCCTATAGGCCTAGTCAAGATACTGACTCTCCAAGACCATGAACCTGAAGCCCAGGTTTGCACTCAGCTTTCTGCTGCATGATGTTAATCATATAAAGAAAATGGTGCTTGACAGGTCTCACTTCTCCTTTCCCTTTACAAACTACACAACGTAAGTGCACCACGGAGAGCTTATTATGACATTCAGAAGATTAAGCCATTTAATTTATTCGGAATCTAAATTATATTTATCGTGAATCACCCCTGTCTGAACACGTGCCATGATAACTGAAACAACGCCATTAAACAGTTGTAGCGCGGTCAAAGATTCATGGCACAAAATACCCTCAAATACCTCTTTAGAGTGTGAATCAGTGTCCACCTTACTTTGCACAGCAGTTTGTATCAATGTGTCTTAACTTTATCATATTTTCCACAGCAATTGAGACTAAATCTAAAAGTAATGGGATTGCTCACAGAACTTCCCGGTTGTTGTTTTTGTGTGCTTACCTATGACACTTTTTAGTCCCAAAAGTTGTTACAAGAAATCAATTTTATAGTTAACACTTTTTTGTAGTAAAGGTTCTCAAAATATGCGTTCTATAAGCATAATGTCACCATTGAAAAACATAACGCAATTGCTTTTAAAAGGTGATATTGTCACAGCTGTAAACTTTTAAAATCTGTAGAAACCACCCACTGTGATTTTTAATTATTATTTATCAAGAAAGTTTCTAGAATATAGCTAACAGGTGCAAAAAAAATATTGATCTGTTAAGAAAAATTAAATAATTCAGTCTACCCTCCTCCCCACCCTCTGCTCTTAAGAAAAATAATCCCACCACCCTAAGGAGCATTGTGCACCTTACAGGAGCAACTCCCTCTCTTCCCCTCCACCCCCCGGGCTCTCGTCCAGTCAGGCCTGACCAGGCTACTGCTGGTCTCCTCCCCTCCTGCCTCTTCTCCTCACTCTTCTTTGTCCAGCTATTGTGAGGACCCCCCCCCCCCCCGAAAAAAGAATAAACAAACACACAAACAAACAAACAAAAAAACAACAACAAAATACAAACAAACATAGGAATGCCCCCCCCCCCTCATTAAGCGTGTTTATGTCCGTCCATGGTCTGATATAATAGTTAACATGTGGTTACCTTTAGTTGTCACCCCCATTTAACCACTTTGCTACCGTGCACCGGATATTCAGATTACAAGCAAGAAAAGTCGCATTAACCGCGCAAAGAAATGAATATTATCTCCTATTCCGATCATAATTTTTGTTATACAGCTTTTCAGAGTACAAGTTTAGTCCAATGATAACTTTGTGGGTATTATGAAGCTGTAATGCCATTCGCGTGGTCTCAAAACTCTGTACCAGTCTAACAGTGCAAGGGTTAACAACGAAGACAGCGTAATCCCAGCCTGGGGCTCTGAAGTGGTGAGGAGGTTTGGGTGCTTTGCGTAACAATTTTAAGGTGTTAATTGGAAACATAATACGGCGGTTTAATAATTTGCAAGATCAAAAGGACGGACTTAGTTCAAAATTAAACAAATCGAGTGACCAGGCGCCGTACCCCCTTTGTAAAATAGAGGCGACAGACACGTGGTTAAAATCTAAACTGGTATAAAGAAAACTCAATGAAATTCACACAAAATCTATCCCTGAGGACAGGACAGACAGTCGGGTATATATATCTTCAGTCTAAAGACCGGACACCAGTTGCTCACATCGTTGTACCTGTGGTTTGTTTGAGAATTGTTGAAGAGTCATACAGTAGCTGGAAGGGAACGTGGCGTGCATCTTTTTGTGTCCTGTATTCTGGCTTTGCTGTGGAATATTGGTAAGTTATGAGTAAAAGTTTAATGTGTTATAACTTGTTCACTTTCGATTGTTCGCGTTGAAAAGACTCTAGCGGCTAATTTATTAATTTACCTAGGCGCACAAAACATTGCAACGGACTCATGTAGGCTAGCAACCGAATATTTAGGGTTTTAAAAAATCTTAGTCCAATGATAAAAATGTTTCTATATCAGGGCCCTACATTAAACACCGCCCTTTTTTAGATGCTTATGCAGGATTACTACCATAAATGAATTGCCGCAGCTTTGCAACCAACGTTCTCATTTTGAGACAGCTACTGTGTCCCTGCAAGTCAACGAAAGCTTGCAGAATACCACCCTAAACAGTCTAGACAACTCCAGGTGAGCCCCAAAGTGTACTAGATCTATTGGCTTTTAGGTTCTATCGGCCATCGAACTTTATAACCAGTATGTAAAGATTTGAGAAGACTAAACAGAGCGATTCTGCCAGATAATAGTGAGCAAGTTTCATAGGCATGCATTAAAAGCGTGTTTTTAATTTTTTTTTAT
>NW_004799060.1:28921-34129 GCF_000002075.1 Aplysia californica | reverse complement strand
TGTGTGTGTGTGTGTGTGTGTGTGTGTGTGTGTGTGTGTGTGTGTGTGTGTATGTGAGTGTGTATGTGCGGTCAAAATATCGTGGCGTAACTTCTCCTCAGATTATCTTTTTAATGGATGAAGCAATGTCACCCATACTTTGCACAGCAGATAAAACCAGTGTTTTAACCTTTTCCCCTTTTGTCCAGACTGTACATTCATATATAAAAATAACACTTTCAAACTTCAATAAAATCTAACAACAATTAAAGACACAGTAAGCAAAACAATGAACCAACCTAATTTTTTCTAGTATCTCAATTTTAATTCAGGATCCTAGGGAGGTGTGAAAAAAAAGAATTCAGGGTTTTAAGGGTTAAGATAAATTGATACAAGTCATAGTGTAAAAGCTGGACACTTTAAGTTTGATAGTTGAAGAATTAATATTTGACAATAAGTTGCGCCACGATTTGTTGACCACACTAACAAAACAATAGTAAGCGATTTAACCCAAAAAAGTTATAAAAAGTACGATTTAACTTTTTTCACATCGCGCCACGCTACGTTTTTTTACACAACTTCGAGACATTCATATATAAGATTTTATTGAAGTTTGAAAGTGTTATTTTACACAACTTCGAGACATTCATATATAAGATTTTATTGAAGTTTGAAAGTGTTATTTTTATATATGAATGTCTCGAAAAGACTATTTTGCACTAAAAGTTTTGAAAATATGCGTTAAATAAGCATAATGTCAAGATAAGAAAAAAAAATGACGGACTTGCTTTCGACAGCGATCTTGTTCGGGCTGTAAAACCGTGTTTGGTTTTTGGCGCGCGTTATTTCACCTTTCACACCGCCGCGCTCCACGTGGCATCAGGAAGTTGTGCACGCGGCAAAGAGACTGCTTTTTCGCTTGTCACTTTCAAATAAAGTATTAGTATTGAAATATCATTTTTGAAATGTTTCTTGCTGTCAGAAGTTGAGTTGCTTGAACATTTTTCGATTTGCAGGCAAATTACTGAGACCACTTTCGAGGGAGTTCCATGGAGGTTTTTAAATGGACCGCGTGACGCTGAGAAGACTTAATCTACTTAAAGGTGTCATAGGTTCTACATTCGTAGAAAAATCTTAAGATGAAAATGATGTTGAAACAAAAGAAAAGCATAACAACTTGAATGGCGTTACAATGCCGGTTGACGATTTACTAAAGAGGCGACCAATAGTGAATCGAGTATACGACGTGAGATTAGTTTGAAAGTGCAGACAGTGATGATGAAAGGATGGACAATAGGACTGGTGGGGGTGTTGACATTATGATATGGAGACAGTAGGTGTTGCTGTAAGAGAGAGTATAGCAAGCGGAAAAATGAACAACATCAGAATAAGTAAAGGGATTAGAAGATTAAAGATACTTTGAGCTTGAAGCACAAATAATTTTCCCCGCTTTTCTCAGTTTAATTGTAACCGGAGGAAATGGTTCCACAACCCAAACAACCGTTTGCATTAGATATTTACTGACTGGTAATCACAGAAGAGCTGGTAAGGCCTATAGGCCTAGTCAAGATACTGACTCTCCAAGACCATGAACCTGAAGCCCAGGTTTGCACTCAGCTTTCTGCTGCATGATGTTAATCATATAAAGAAAATGGTGCTTGACAGGTCTCACTTCTCCTTTCCCTTTACAAACTACACAACGTAAGTGCACCACGGAGAGCTTATTATGACATTCAGAAGATTAAGCCATTTAATTTATTCGGAATCTAAATTATATTTATCGTGAATCACCCCTGTCTGAACACGTGCCATGATAACTGAAACAACGCCATTAAACAGTTGTAGCGCGGTCAAAGATTCATGGCACAAAATACCCTCAAATACCTCTTTAGAGTGTGAATCAGTGTCCACCTTACTTTGCACAGCAGTTTGTATCAATGTGTCTTAACTTTATCATATTTTCCACAGCAATTGAGACTAAATCTAAAAGTAATGGGATTGCTCACAGAACTTCCCGGTTGTTGTTTTTGTGTGCTTACCTATGACACTTTTTAGTCCCAAAAGTTGTTACAAGAAATCAATTTTATAGTTAACACTTTTTTGTAGTAAAGGTTCTCAAAATATGCGTTCTATAAGCATAATGTCACCATTAAAAAACATAACGCAATTGCTTTTAAAAGGTGATGTTGTCACAGCTGTAAACTTTTAAAATCTGTAGAAACCACCCACTGTGATTTTTAATTATTATTTATCAAGAAAGTTTCTAGAATATAGCTAACAGGTGCAAAAAAAATATTGATCTGTTAAGAAAAATTAAAAAATTCAGTCTACCCCCCTCCCCACCCTCTGCTCTTAATAAAAATAATCCCACCACCCTAAGGAGCATTGTGCACCTTACAGGAGCAACTCCCTCTCTTCCCCTCCACCCCCCGGGCTCTCGTCCAGTCAGGCCTGACCAGGCTACTGCTGGTCTCCTCCCCTCCTGCCTCTTCTCCTCACTCTTCTTTGTCCAGCTATTGTGAGGACCCCCCCCCCCCCGAAAAAAGAATAAACAAACACACAAACAAACAAACAAAAAAACAACAACAAAATACAAACAAACATAGGAATGCCCCCCCCCCCCTCATTAAGCGTGTTTATGTCCGTCCATGGTCTGATATAATAGTTAACATGTGGTTACCTTTAGTTGTCACCCCCATTTAACCACTTTGCTACCGTGCACCGGATATTCAGATTACAAGCAAGAAAAGTTGCATTAACCGCACAAAGAACTGAATACTATCTCCTATTCCCGATCATAATTTTTGTTATACAGCTTTTCAGAGTAAAAGTTTAGTCCAATGATAACTTTGTGGGTATTATGAAGCTCTAATGCCATTCGCATGGTCTCAAAACTCTGTACCAGTCTGACAGTGCAAGGGTTAACAACGAAGACAGCGTATACCCAGCCTGGGGCTCTGAAGTGGTGAGGAGGTTTGGGTGCTTTGCGTAACAATTTTAAGGTGTTAACGGGAAACATAATACGGCGGTTTAATAATTTGCACGATCAAAAGGACGGACTTAGTTCAAAAGTAAACAAATCGAGTGACCAGGCGCCGTACCCCCTTTGTAAAATAGAGGCGACAGACACGTGGTTAAAATCAGTCGGGTATTATATATCTTCAGTCTAAAGACCGGACACCAGTTGCTCACTTCGTTGTACCTGTGGTTTGTTTAAGAATTGTTGGAGAGTCATACAGTAGCTGGAAGAGAACGTGGCGTGCATCTTTTTGTGTCCTGTGTTCTGGCTTTGCTGTGGAATATTGGTAAGTTATGAGTAAAAGTTTAATGTGTTATAACTTGTTCACTTTCGATTGTTCGCGTTGAAAAGACTCTAGAGGCTAATTTATTAATTTACCTATGCGCACAAAACATTGCAACGGACTCATGTAGGCCAGCAACCGAATATTTAGGGTTTTAAAAAATCTTAGTCCAGTGATAAAAATGTTTCTATATCAGGGCCCTACATTAAACACCGCCCTTTTTAGATGCTTATGCAGGATTACTACCATAAATGAATTGCCGCAACTTTGCAACTAACGTTCTCATTTTGAGACAGCTACCGTGTCCCTGCAAGTCAATGAAAGCTTGCAGAATACCACCCTAGACAGTCTAGACAACTCCAGGTGAGCCCCAAAGTGTACTAGATCTATTGGCTTTTAGGTTCTATCGGCCATCGAACTTTATAACCAGTATGTAAAGATTTGAGAAGATTAAACAGAGCGATTCTGCCAGATAATAGTGAGCTAGCTATAGACCAAGTTTCATAGGCATGCATTAAAAGCGTGTTTTTAATTTTTTTTTAAAATAAAAAAATAAAACCTTTTTATGTTTCATGCGTATGCTGTAATTCCTTCATTTTTTAGACCATAAAAGAAAACTTGCGGGAACCTTAGTTTCCAGTGACCTTCATTAATGGGTTTTCAGATTCTGTTGATCACCCAAGCTTTAGACTCGCAAATAAAAAGTCCCAAAAAGATTAAACAGAGCGATGTGTTTTATCTTATTTCGACCGCTGTCATACGAAAGTGAACAAGTTACAAGTTGGTCGTTATTCTTCAGATATACAAAACAATTGCTTGGAAATATATCTATATTCTTACTTCTATTGCATTGAGACTTATACTAATTGGATGATGATGATGATGATGATGATGATGATGATGATGATGATGATGATGATGATGATGATGATGATGATGATGATGATGATGATGATGATGATGATGATGATAATGATGATGATGATGATGCACTTTGCCAAACCCGAATTTCGGCAATCTCCTCATGCTCACTAAAGCATTAACCCCTATGTCCTCTCCTCATTAAAAACCCGTGTAACCCGCCCCACAAAACGACCTTGAAAATACATAGATGTAAAACCTGTGCATACATGACAGTGACCAACTATGTTGAGGACCCAATATAAAAAAATAATATATTTCACACAGCATCACCTGTAAAATGAAAAACGACATTTACCAAATCTCATGCAAAGTTTGTCCAGCTCAACATGTATTATTCAGTATAAAAATGTTTCTGCACGCCAGTTGACCAACATTAATTCATCAACCCTGGTCGCGAAATAGCCTTCCATTTGCAGCTCCTTGGTATTGAAATGCATGTAGTCTAAAAACTTATAAAAGAAAAGCTTCATCAAAGAAAATCAAAATAAATCTATGTGGGATCTCACCAAATTCTCACTGTCTTAAACATCGAAAAGATACATTTCAGAGACACGGAAATTACCACATAAAATACAACTCATCCCTTACATTCCAGTAACCCCATCCCCTGATGGTCCTGCTTTATTTTGCTAATGTACATGTATTTCATTATGCACGTGAGTTCCCAACACGTTTGGCATTTAAAGTTATTTAAAGTTAAATTTTCACATGTGGACGTATGCCGCCCGTCCTCCTCCTCCTCCTCCTCCTCCTCCTCCTCCTCCTCCTCCTCCTCCTCCTCCTCCTCCTCCTCCTCCTCCTCCTCCTCCTCCTCCTCCTCCTCCTACTCCTACTACTACTACTACTACTACTACTACTACTACTACTACTACTACTACTACTACTACTACTACTACTACTACTACTACTACTACTACTACTACTACTACTACTACTACTACTACTACTACTACTACTACTACTACTACTACTACTACTACTACTACTACTACTACTCCTGCTG
>NW_004799060.1:22421-28821 GCF_000002075.1 Aplysia californica | reverse complement strand
AATAATTTGCAGATCAAAAGGACGGACTTAGTTCAAAATTAAACAAATCGAGTGACCAGGCGCCGTACCCCCTTTGTAAAATAGAGGCGACAGACACGTGGTTAAAATCTAAACTGGTATAAAGAAAACTCAATGAAATTCACACAAAATCTATCCCTGAGGACAGGACAGACAGTCGGGTATATATATCTTCAGTCTAAAGACCGGACACCAGTTGCTCACATCGTTGTACCTGTGGTTTGTTTGAGAATTGTTGAAGAGTCATACAGTAGCTGGAAGGGAACGTGGCGTGCATCTTTTTGTGTCCTGTATTCTGGCTTTGCTGTGGAATATTGGTAAGTTATGAGTAAAAGTTTAATGTGTTATAACTTGTTCACTTTCGATTGTTCGCGTTGAAAAGACTCTAGCGGCTAATTTATTAATTTACCTAGGCGCACAAAACATTGCAACGGACTCATGTAGGCTAGCAACCGAATATTTAGGGTTTTAAAAAATCTTAGTCCAATGATAAAAATGTTTCTATATCAGGGCCCTACATTAAACACCGCCCTTTTTTAGATGCTTATGCAGGATTACTACCATAAATGAATTGCCGCAGCTTTGCAACCAACGTTCTCATTTTGAGACAGCTACTGTGTCCCTGCAAGTCAACGAAAGCTTGCAGAATACCACCCTAAACAGTCTAGACAACTCCAGGTGAGCCCCAAAGTGTACTAGATCTATTGGCTTTTAGGTTCTATCGGCCATCGAACTTTATAACCAGTATGTAAAGATTTGAGAAGACTAAACAGAGCGATTCTGCCAGATAATAGTGAGCAAGTTTCATAGGCATGCATTAAAAGCGTGTTTTTAATTTTTTTTTAAATAAAAAAATAAAACCTTTTTATGTTTCATGCGTATGCTGTAATTCCTTCATTTTTTAGACCATAAAAGAAAACTTGCGGGAACCTTAGTTTCCAGTGACCTTCATTAATGGGTTTTCAGATTCTGTTGATCACCCAAGCTTTAGACTCGCAAAAAAAGTCCCAAAAAGATTAAACAGAGCGATGTGTTTTATCTTGTTTCGACCGCTGTCATACGAAAGTGAACAAGTTACAAGTTGGTCGTTATTCTTCAGATATACAAAACAATTGCTTGGAAATATATCTATATTCTTACTTCTATTGCATTGAGACTTATACTAATTGGATGATGATGATGATGATGATGATGATGATGATGATGATGATGATGATGATGATGATGATGATGATGATGATGATGATGATGATGATGATGATGATGATGATGATGATGATGATGCACTTTGCCAAACCCGAATTTCGGCAATCTCCTCATGCTCACTAAAGCATTAACCCCTATGTCCTCTCCTCATTAAAAACCCGTGTAACCCGCCCCACAAAACGACCTTGAAAATACATAGATGTAAAACCTGTGCATACATGACAGTGACCAACTATGTTGAGGACCCAATATAAAAAATAATATATTTCACACAGCATCACCTGTAAAATGAAAAACGACATTTACCAAATCTCATGCAAAGTTTGTCCAGCTCAACATGTATTATTCAGTATAAAAATGTTTCTGCACGCCAGTTGACCAACATTAATTCATCAACCCTGGTCGCGAAATAGCCTACTACTACTACTACTACTACTACTACTACTACTACTACTACTACTACTACTCCTGCTGCTGCTGCTGCTACTGCTACTACTATTACGTATTACCACAATAATAATCCTTATTATAGTACGGTCAAAAATTGGGGAGGGGGGAGGTTCAACTAATCACCAAATAACTTTTTAACATGTGATTCAGTGTCCCCCATACTTTGTACAGCAGTTTGTGTCAATTAAATTATATCATATTTCTATAACAACTGAGACTAGATTAAAAATCTTTTCTTCCTACATTTAAATAAAATACAACAAATCTCCATCACACAAAAAATGGGAGTGTTCACAGCACTTCCCGCTTCTCACACATAATATTTTGCTTGCGCATATGGCCTACGTCACTGTTAACCATTGGAACTCTTAAGTGACAAATTTTGTTACAAAAACTTATAATTTTAAGGTGAGCACTTTGCACTGAGGTTCGTAAAACATGCGTTCGATAAGCATAGAGTCGCGATTAGAACAAAGAACGGACTTGCTTTTAAAAACGATATTGCCCCATCTCATGGGATGCAAAACTTTTTAGATCTGTAGGAATCATCTTTGAGATTTTCAAGTAAGGAATTTTCTAGAAATAAATTAAGCTTTCGTAGGTGTTCACAAAAATTATGTCAAATTGTTAAGAAAAATTGTTACAGGTCCTTCTGCAGGCGCTGGAGTGTTCATGTTTGATGGCTGAGGAAATAGTTTACAAAAAGTTGAGCAACGAATATTTGACTCACTTTACTATTGTAATGATATGACGGTAGACCCACATGTCCATTAATTTCTACAAACCACAGTTTTTCCCTTTCTTTGGCCTTTCGTATATGTTTTTTCTCGCACGTACTTTTGCCGCTCATGATGTAAGTGTACGTATTATTTCCATATTGTTGTTATTTTTGCCATGCTCCAAACGAAGCCCTTGGGGGAAAACATGAAACTTAGAACGCGTTTTATAGAGTGTCAATGACTTTAAAATACTGAAATCTTCATTAGTTTTTCTAGTCTTAAAAAATATACTGCTTACAACAATAATGATGATAATGACAATGATGATGTTGATGATAATGATGGTGATCCTGATCATGATGATGATTATGATGATAATGATCATGATGATGACGATGTTAGGCCCCTTTCCCTGATACCATACAGCCTTGCATTAGTCTTACTCACAGTTGCTCCCGAAGAAGCCTTCGTAGCGAAACGGCCAACCGATTATAACTAAACCAAATTTTAAACATTATTTTTATATTTAAATATTTTTTGTCTACAAATCTATCAAGAACCCCCCTACTTACTGTGCTTTTCAAACAATGATGATGACCATAATGATAATGATCATTATCACGTTGATGCTCATGATAAAATATAGAGGATGATGATGTTCCAAACTCCCCGCATAGAGTGATCAAACTCTGGAGATAAATTGTCATTTGAATCCCTAATATAATTAAACAAAGAATATACCCAAATACCACACTGGGGCTACTTCTAATTGATGACATAATTAGTGTTATGAAACCCTAATCATGTTCTACAATCAAACTTTGTAAGCAATGAGAAAAATAGGGCTAAATCTAAGCCTTAATTTTTGCTGTTAAAAAAAGACGTCATGCGTTCAGGTAATAGAAAAGTAAAAGTAAAGCTGTTCCTGCATCCGATCCGGACATTTGGGATAGCCTTGTTAATGAGACAACTTCTTGGGCCTTCGACGTATTGGGTCCAGGTAATATACTATCAATTAAAAGACAGATATCATCTTTTTTTAAACTGGGAAAATCGAGTTTTTGGTGTTTTTCTGATTTTCTTTCCACATGAGTAATACTAGGTAGGCCCACACTAATAAGTATGTCTTGATATATTAACAACATTTTGGTGCTTCAATTAATGCAACCAGCTTCCACGTCAAAAAATTTAAAATTGACATTTTATCCGGACAATTTTGAAGATTTTTAAAAATAGAAAAATGAGATTTAGGCCTCTGTATATCAAAAACCTCTTTAACATTTTTATTTGATCATGGCCACCAAAGAAAGATGGTACATTAATTGATTCAACATAAGAGACTTTGAGCCATCGCATGCTCCACGCGTTTCTGCTGTTGCCAGGACGTTTAGCGTTAACAGAAAAACTGACATTGTAGAAATAAGTAGGCCTAAAGAAGAACTTACGCATTGTTGATCCCCATGAGGAAAATTGGGGTTACAATGGCAACCCAACCTACATAAATACACAATTAATACACAAACATACATACGGAGCATATCAAATCACCTATCGACTGTAAAAGTCGCAAACCGTGTAAATCTATTGAATAATACACAGCCGTCCATACTGATGAATATACCCCACTTAAAAGGAGTGTTCAAACTTGGGTTCAATATGTTTGTTCAAGGCAAGTCATCTGATATGTAAAAGATGGTAATAAGGAAAATACACCCACTTTCAACTGTGACTTGGTGAGAAAAAGTATCAAGTAATATACCCACATTCAAATGTGACTTGGTGTGAAAAGTTAATTGTAAAACCTTCCGTGACACTCGCACAAATTAAAGAAAGAACAACAAAAGCACCCGTTTTCAGAAGACAGGCTTCCCAGGAATACCGCCAACACGACAGTAACGGAAGAATCAGAGTGTACAAAACTATCTATCAACACAACTGGTTGGAAACAGTGGTACATCCTGAAGGACCTGGGTAAATAGATCGGAATAGATTGCTTAGACGTATCAGTTACAAAGAATATATCAGATGAAGGTACTTCTCTTGATGAATTTCTCTCTAAAAATCCAATGTTTCGTTCCCACTACTGCCGAAATGAAATTTCAAAATAGTACCTTTGAGCTTTTCCCGAAGAAACTATGCTGATCAATACGAAAATATATCGGTTATTGCAGTAATGATGGGAAGTTTCCTATGTCTCAACCTGTATTCAAAAAGAAATTCCAGGGCAAGGGGGTGTCTATCTTTCACCCACGAAAGAATAGGTGCGACATTTACTTTGCACATGACAAGTTGTAACGTTGATGTAAAGTAAAGAAAGAATTAATGCTTATGTAGTATGCATAAAACACTAACAGACTGTTGGCAGGCGCGATCGTCCATAGAGCACGGTCGTGCAGTGCCGCCCAAAAATGTTTAATGCTCTATCACTTAAAACACCCACAATAATAAAATAAAAGAAGCCAGAAACCAGCACTAGCCAAATATTATCTCAAAACAAGGTCCTCACTGGCGCCATAACTGTCATTTCTGTGTCTATTGCGCCGTATAACATCTATTATGCCATGCCAAAGTCCACGCGCTTTAGCTAAACATAATAGGATATTCAACGGTGTAAGCTGACCTATAAAGCGCTCTTGGGCATAACCCAAGCGATGACAACACTCGTGGCGAGTTTGGCGTAACATTAATATTAACAAGACGGCACATCTCAAATGTGTTCCTGCCGAATAGAGCCGAAACATAGTCCACAGTAGGCTGTCTAAATATAAACGCGATAGACCGTATGCTATTCTTTGCCAATATTATGTGAGCCCCAGAGAAATCCAGCGGAGTGCTCAAGTGAATTGTGATTGGTTCATTGTCTGCTACTATTCTAAGTGACTCTGTGACCGTTAACCTGTGGGAGGTAAACGTGGCCGTTCTTTTTTGTTTTGTTTTTATAAAGTGTTTTACGGCGCTTGCAACTGCATAGGTCATATGAGCGCGCGGGACACACCTAATATTTTCAGTTGGTAGGAAATTTTGAATTTTGCCCGGGTGGCGGCCGAAGCCTACTCTTATCGATTTTAGACCATCAAGGGATCTTTAACGTGCGCAACTTGCACACGGGCCCTCCGAGATTTTTCGCCCTTGTCCGAGAAGGCTAGGTGTAGATCTTTCCTACCAGAAGATCAGGGGTGTGGCAGAAAGACAGCATTAAGGAGGGGCCAAGGAGTAACAGTAGAAAGGCTGCAGAAAGAGTCAGGAGCACAGAGGAGGGGGCAAAGGAGGTGAGAGGGTGGGGGCAGAAAGTGGATTTGAAAGCAGACAACAGAACATTGCTAGAGAGCAGGGAAGGAGGTGAAAGGAGACAATTTTAGAGAAGAAAATTTTTTGGTCGCTACCCGGATTCGAACCCGGGACCTTTGAATGAGAGGCCAACACCTTAACCTCTAGGCCACGAGAGCCCCCGAGTGGCCGTTCTACAAGTTGTGCCTATGAAGGGTTTTGTAGTGGAGTGGAGGAAGTTATTACTTGAGTGTTCAGTTCCAATACCGGATGGACGAAATTGATGTTTAGCTAACAAACAAATTTAGTACTAGACATCAAAGCAACAAGTAAAAAGAATGAAAATAAAAGCACGAGGTCCTCCCTCACCAATCCAGAGATCCTAAAATTATACACCGTCTCATTTACTATGCCCTTGCCTATCTTCAGCATGCGACAGCTTAATTGTGCGCGACCACTTTTTAGACCCACGAGCCGCCCCTGACTGTTGGTCTTGTTCAGTGTGTACTGTGTTATTGTTGGCCAGGGGAGTAAGGCACCAAAAGCGGGGTTTTGATGATGATGATGATGATGATGATGATGATGATGATGATGATGATGATGATGATGATGATGATGATGATGATGATGATGACGATGAAGATGATACTAATAATAATAATAATAATAATAATAATAATAATAACAATAATAATAATAATAGTAATAATAACAATAATAATAATAATAGTAATAATAAT
>NW_004799060.1:0-22321 GCF_000002075.1 Aplysia californica | reverse complement strand
TATTTTTTTTCTTTTTTTCTTTTGTCTTCAGCTAGGGTTGCCATGTCTTGCTCAAGGACACACCCCAGTAACCAGCCATCTAAACCCTGTGTCAGCGACACTTGTTTGACATAATTTTTAGGAGAACCCGTTCTCGCCCCACATTTTTCATTTTTGGATTTCGTCGTACCTGTTTTCGTCAGAGCTTGGTGATGGCTCGATTTCGCTGATACGAGTGAAACCTACTATCTTTCTTGAGTGACAATGATCAAATTAAATGTTTTTGCGACTTTTGGTACACATAGATCTAAATGTTAGTTTTATAGCATGCCATACTTTTCAGACTTTTCTCAATAAAAAAGAAAGACGACTCTGCATTATTATATTTTTTATATTTTCCATGAAAACTGACTCTGAACTTCGTCACTGATAGGTCGGAATTGTGGCCAAATTCTTACAGGTCCATGGGCTTCCATCTACCATACATAGATATTTCACTCCTCCTAATTACCCCCCTCCCACTCCCCCAAATACCTTTTCCGTACTGTCACCGGCAATTGCAACCGCTCTTGAAGATTGTTTGCTCATTTTGGACTCTTACCATTCTCAACCCTCATTCTTCTATGTTCAAACATAACACATTTCTTTTAACATTTTTTATTCTCCATTGTTGGTTGTTTTCATGTCCCAAGGTTATTAATGTTGTTATCAAACTCGAGCAATGCTGATTCTGGTAGCAATAATGCCTGCATTGCACAGCTCATTTTGGAAAAAGGAAAATTTTAGCCACAATATTTTCTACATCAAATATTTCTTTTTGACTATCTGGTGTTTGTATAGCTTTATGTATAATAAATATACATACGTATATTTATAATTGTATATATATGCATGTATTATATATATATTATATTACACATATATATATATATATATATATATACCCCGAAATATTTCAGATGAGGAAGGTCAAGTGGCATAGTAAAACAAATAAATGGGTCGCCACCGATCGGCGAACGAGTAACACTTCTGTCGCGAGTTTGTGCAGAATTCAGTTGTTATGGACTTGGTTTACAGACTGAGTTGTGGGAGGGTCTTACAGGTTGTGACGGACCACACGCTTTCCTTACCAGCAGCTGAAAATTTATTGTTATCCATTGGTCAACTTGGGTAAACACTGGGAGTGAACTAAGCAACATGACCGATTCATTCATTGGAGGGACTGACAGCAATGACAGTTGAATCAATTATGACGGCCTGTCCACAACGTCAGCGGAAAATGCATAATTTTTTTATAAAGTCTGGCCGCCTTAAGCAGGTAGATATGGCGGTGTGTTGATAAAATAAGGTGGCCACCACTGCATTTGACAGTTGCCCGTTGTACACAGTTAAATTATATTTTAGAAAACGCAAGGGTGGGGGGGGGGGAGGATTGAAAGTGGCCGTTTGTAAAGGTAGCCGTCGTACAGGGGTGGCACTCATGGCAGGTTCAACAGGTATGTGACATAGATATTATATAGATTTTTTAAAAACGAAGTTATTATTTCTCAGAACGTTCTAGATAGACAGACATAAATAATTGATCTAGATCTAGTTTCGAGATTAGCCTAGATCTAGATAAAAATGACGATTGCGGAAGTCTTTTCGATGAACGATCCTTTTTCCTCCGTTTTTTGGACTTGGAGGAATCACAATTTGAAGAAAAGAACAATGTCATAATTTCAATCGACCAGTCTCTCTCTCTCTCTCTCTCTCTCTCTCTCTCTCTCTCTCTCTCTCTCTCTACTCTTTCTCTCTCTCTCTCTCTCTCTCTCTCTCTCTCACACACACACACACACACACACACACACACACACACACACACTACCGGGTCTGGGCGCTGAAACTTTCCGACCTCACACAAGAGTTTCCCTACCGCTTTCGTATACTTCGTGACTTTGTTCCCGGTTACCGAGTCTGTATACACTTCGGGGGCTAAAACCCCCATGTGTTTTAAATCAAGTCAAATATTACTATTTTCAAAAATCAGTAACTCAATAACTGTTGATTTACGGGGAAAATGAAGGTCATATATTCGTGTTCAACATGCAAAGTACTACTAGAAAAAAAGTATATTAAACATGTACATAAGACGGGTGCATGTGTTAAAAAACTCCGAATATTCAGATAGGCCTCTTCAATTGTGCTTGGGTCAACGTTCACGGACTATACTTCTGTTGAAAATGCCTTCAAAAGATACTGCGAGAAAACAAGAATGCTCTACGTTGGCAGTATCCTTACGCCCCCCACCCCCTATTCACACAGTACACCTTACACACACACTCTCTCTCTCTTTCTCTCTCTATCTCTCTCCCTCTCTCTCTCTCTCTCTCTCTCTCTCTCTCTCTCTCTCTCTTTCTCTCTCTCTCTCTCTCTCTCACCCACACACACGCACACACACTCACACACACACACACACACACACACACACACACACACACACACACACACACGCACACACGCCACTCCATTTGCAAGTAGATCTTACCAAAATATCCCGAGAACGGAAACCGTTCGGAGAAATAGAGTTCAAGTTTATTTTCCCGAACGTTCGAGGAAATAGATTCAGCCTTTAAAAAAAATTAATATAATAAAACACATAATTTTTTTATTTTTTTTTTTACCCTCACAATTGTCATAAATGAGAAATTCTTTAAAGTCTCTGCTGAAATACATTCTCAGAATCTTTATTTTCCCCCCCAGGTCCCAACAGCGTGGAAGGCCTTCTTGTGGCTTACGTTTATTACTTCTACCCGACGTCTCAGCGACTGCCATCGCCTGGTGAAGAAACTTTTGATCTAGGCCTGTGATTTGCCACATATTTGTTGCTCATTTGTCAACGTCTCTGGTGTTATTATTTTCCCCCGTTGTTTTAATAGCAGGACCCGGAACCAGCCATGTCAACATCGATGTGTGACCAGATCGAGACGATGAGGGGGCGGAGCCAGGACTCTAACACTTCTAAGGACGACATGTTGAGTATCCTAAAAACAGAAGAAGTTTGTAACGACGGCGTGATGCATCCTTCCGCCACGAATGCAGCCAGTCTTGACAGTGTGTTCTCTACATCGGACTCCAGTACATCTTTTAGTAGCAGTGGATCCTTTGATTCAAGTTCAAGTGAACTGACTGGAAAGCAGAGTCGACTGAATCAAATTACGTTTGCAAACTTCTGTGAGCGATACGAACGCACAGGACAAAAACTGGGTAGCGGGTCCTATGGTTCCGTGGATACTTTTCGCAATCGTGAATCGGGGAGAGAGTATGCGGTAAAAGTAATCAAGAATTGCGACAATAAAAGCAGAAAAAAAGTATGGAATGAAATTGATATTTGTCAACGTTACAGTTGTGACCATATCATCAAACTTGTAGAATTCTGTGAGATTGGAGACATGTTTTTCCTTATTTTCGATAAGATGGGAGGAGGAGACCTAAGAGGAATGTTGGAATCACGTGATTGTCTTCGTCTGAGTGAGACAGAATCCTCTAAAGTTATGAACACCCTGGCCAAAGCCCTCCAGGCTCTTCACGTCGATGGTGTGGCCCACCGGGACATAAAATCTGAAAACATTTTATGTAAAAATTCAGGAGAGGTCACACCACTCGTTTTGGGTGATCTTGGGCTTGCCAGTGACCTCGCTTCTCGATGTGAACTCTCAAAAGGGGACACAACTAAGACTACTCTGACGTCACCGGTCGGCACCCCTATGTACATGGCGCCAGAAATTGTCGCTTTAATGTGCGATGACTCTAAGCCGCCTTACGACACCAGCTGCGACATGTGGAGTATGGGAATTTTGTTGTATGAAATTCTGTTTGGTGTGATGCCCTTCCAACGCGGCTGTGATAAGGACCGTGGCAGTATGGATTTCTCCTGTAATGACTGCAAGATCCTCATGTACCAGGACATCCTTCGAGGGGACTACAGCTTTCCTGTAAATGTTGGAGAGTTTTATGCCCACAGCGCCGTGGATTTGATCAAACGCCTGCTGGTGGTTGATCCCCAAGCCCGCTACTCGGCCGCAGAAGTACTGCAGCACCCTTTTCTTACCGAGCAAAACGAGTGGTGACCTCGCCATGCGAGCATCCGTATGTGTGGGGAGCCTGAGAGCCCTCATAGAGACTGATTTATGACCGGCCATTAACGGAAGCCTTCACAATTCTGGAAACTTTTTGAAAAGGTCTTACTTCATTGTGCTTCCGATTTCCCGTCGCTTTGACACACCGATTCTGATACAAACAGGTTTGAAAGTAACCACGTCAGAACACCAACCTAACTCTTTCTACTACAGACATAACAACACCGTTCTCAGCACAAAGAGTACCTGACCATATGTGACATAGCCCACGGGTCCAGCTTGCCACGGTGACACGAGAAGACTATGATAACTAAGTTGGACTTATAATAGAATGCTTCTTCTTCTCAATGCGCCTAACTCTCACCATACTAATCTTTTGAATAAAAATATAAAAAAGATATATGTGATACTGTTTTTTGAATGCTGTTTTCATTGTTTAAATACTGTATGTGTCGTTGTCTATTCCACTTCCCTTTTCACTTACTTAGAATGTGTGTCCGTCGCCATTGTCTGTACATTACTCTATGTTGTTTGCCTGCCTTTCTAGTTTATTTTGTGTTTGCTTGCTGTTAGTGATGGAAAGAATGATGTAGTGGTTGTTGCTGTTGTTGTTGCTGTTGTTATTGTTGTTGTATGTATGTGTGGTTGTCTCTGTGTAAGTGTATGTACGTGTCTGTCTGTCTGTCTGTCTGTCTGTCTGTCTGTCTGTCTGTCTGTCTGTCTGTCTGTCTGTCTGTCTGTCTGTATGTAGGTATGTATGTAGGTATGTATGTATGTATGTATGTATGTATGTATGTATGTATGTATGTAGGTAGGTAGGTAGGTAGGTAGGTAGGTAGGTAGGTAGGTAGGTAGGTAGGTATGTATGTATGTATGTATGTATGTATGTATGTATGTATGTATGTATGTATGTATGTATGTATGTATGTATGTATGTATGTATGTATGTATGTATGTATGTATGTGTGTGTGTGTATGTATGTGTGTGTGTATGTATGTGTGTTTGTATACATGTCTGTGTGTCTGTCTGTCTGTCTGTCTGTCTGTCTGTCTGTCTGTCTGTCTGTCTGTTTGATTGTCTGTCGGTCTGTCTGTCTGTCTGCCTGTCTGTCTGTCTGTATGTATGTATGTATGTATGTATGTATGTATGTATGTATGTATGTATGTATGTGTGTGTTTGTGTGTATATGTGTATGTGTGTATGTGTGTGTATGTGTGTGTTTGTGTGTGTGTGTGTGTGTGTGTGTGTGTGTGTGTGTGTGTGTGTTCTGCTTTCGTACCCATCATGGTCTGTTGTATAGTGTTCAAGGGATGGAGAGCCATGATTGCAAATGTCTGTGGCAGATCTGGCACTCGATGATGAGACAATGGAACTTGACGCCTCGTAGCTACTCTAGTAAATCGAAATGTTTCACGTTATATCCCGATAGCTGCAGATTGCGCTGCGTGTTTTAACGATCATATTATTATAATTGCGTTTCAATCTGAAGAATGTGTTAATGTTTTAAAAATATTTTCTTTAAAAATTCACTTCCATCTTTATTCTTTTTACTCACATCAAGGCACATTCACATATATTTTCAAAAGTGTAAAAATATGAAAATTAAAATTAAAGTATGAAACTGAAGAGCTCACAAGAATGATACAATCCAAGGTATCTAACTCAAAGTCCACAAAGTGCTTTTAAATAATTTAATTTTTTTTAAAAATCATTCTTTAAAAATAATTTCACTTCCATCTATTGTTTTACTCATATCATATTTTTTTAAAGGTAAAAACATGAAAATTGAAATTAAAATTAAAATCAACGTATGAAATTGAAGAGCTCTCAGGAATGATATAATGCCAGGTATCAAACTCAAAGCTCACAAAGTACATTTAATTTTTTTATGTTTTTGAAATATTAAAAAAAAATCACTTCCATCTTTATTCTTTTATTCACATCAAGGAATATTCACATATATTTTCAAAAGTGAAAAAAATATGAACATTAAAATTAAAATTAAAATCAAAATTAAAATGAAGATATCATGAAACTGAAGAGCCACAAGAATTATACAATTATACGATTGTTAAAACGCGCAGTGCAATCTAGATAGCGCCGATCTGTAAATAGCGCGGAACAGAAATACTGACAATTGTCGCTACCTCAGAATTACAGAGTTCTATTTGCCCAGTACCTAGATTTGATACGTTTGGCGTAACAATTGTTGAGTTTCACCAAAGATTGTACATAACAAGATAGTTCACTCGGCTAAAAGTGTGTCCGCGGAAGTCCGCGCATTGGTTCAAATGTCGCTGTAGTCTTTGTTTTGAAACTTTCTTTCGTTTACCCAGAAGAAGTATAGAAATAGCACACCCTTGTGCATCAGCGGTTCCGGTTCGCTCAGAGGTGAGTTTTGGGTTTATTTTATTTTAATGACTTCTTGCCTCTCGTTATAAAGCCAAATAAAACGAAGAAAACTGTCACCCTATCCACCCGAAAAGGATTTTTGTCAGCGTAACCATTTAAAAAGGCGTTATTCCGAAATTTTAATTATAATTTATTATACAAAAACTTGTTAGTTTCATTTTGATTTGTTCCAAACAAGTAGGGTAAATATGTTCGCAAAGCGTGGGGTTTTTTTTCGAAGAGGGCGCAACCGGATTTTGAGGACACACAGGAAAGATGCTGATATCGTCCATTTCATTATTTTAACCAGCAACTGATTCCACCACGTCGAGACACATATTTTTTCTCAACAGCACACTTTAACATACACCTTATAAGGGGTGCTCAAACCCGCCGATCCATTCGGTATGGGGCATCACCCCTCCCTATTGTCCCCTTGACAAAATTACTCTGTACGGCCCCCATCTAATTAAATATATTCGTCTTTCTGCGGACATTAAGCGACTTCCACGCCATTTCTAAGCTGAAACTAAAAACACAGACCAAACAGAAAGGCACTACAAAGAAAGAAGGGAGAATGTGTAACAAACAATTAATGTACGCAAATGGACAAGTCACACAACTTCAATTTTTATCCCTCAATTTTTATCCCGAATGAGCAAGAAAATGCTGCCCCAACACTTTAAAGATCGACCCTTTCCTGAAGAATCATATATATTTTTATACCTGAAAAGTCTGTTCGTTCAATACAAACTTTAAGTGATATCTGACTCAGTAAAACGCAGAGGGTATTTAAATTAATTGTTGAATGATACTGTCTTTGGTAATCGGCAATCTAATTGTATCAATAATTTTTTATTGAAAGTGCGCGGCTCTGTTGTCCCTCAAAGAGTATACATAGCAAGAGGGTTCTCTCCTCTATTTGAGCCAATAATAAAGTGTCCTCAAAATTCGGTGGCGCCATCTTCGCAAATGCACACCCTTTGTGAACGGAGTTACCCTACGTATGTGAAAAAAAAATCAAAGTGAAACGAACAAGTTTTTCTAATAAATTATAAGAATTCAAATTTCGGAAGAACGCTTTTTAAAAATCTTCCGGAGGAGGAGACGACTGTGTTCTTCGTTTAATTTGACTTTAGAATGAGAGGCGAGAGGTTATTAAAATTGTTAAAAACACTAAAACTCCGAACAGAACGAACCAGAACAGCTAATGAACAGCAGTCGATCTACGCACGCAAGGGGGTGCTATTCCTATTATTCTGGAGAAACTTAAGAGCTTCAAAACAAAAACTGCAGCGCCGTCTGAGCAATTGCGTTGACTTCTGTGGACACTTTTTGGGCTGAGTGAATCATTTTGTTATGTACCATCTTTGTCTGACCGTGGTTGCACGGAAAATATCAAGCGCTGCGCAGTGGAACAGCGACTAGTGACGTCCTTTTGCGTGGAAATAGGGACTTGGGAACAGCGACTAGGCATAGATCTAGTATTTTGCGGAGCACCGGGTAACTGTACAGCGACACTATTTTTAAAAGCGTGAAAAATTCGCCCGGGGAACAGTAACTGCTGGGCGAATACCTCGCTTGATAACAAGATAGTTCACTCCGCCAAAAAAGTGTCCGTGGAAGTCCGCGCATTGGTTCAGATGTCGCTGCAGTCTTTGTATTGAAGCTCGTATTCGTTTTTCTAGAAGAAGGAAAGGAATAGCACCTCCTTGAGCATCAGCTGTTCCGGTTCGCTCAGTGCGGAGTTTTGGGTTTATTTTATTTTAACGACGACTCACCTCTCGTTTTAAAGTCAAATTAAACAAAGAAAACAGTAGCTCCTTCCACCTAAAGAGGATTTTTGTCAGCGCAATCATTTAAAAAGGCGTTTTTACATAACAAAAAAAAATATATACAAACCACACAAGTCGGGTTACTCTGTTCGCAAATCGGGCGCTTATTCGAAGAGGGCGCCACTGGATTTTAAGGACGGCGCCACTGGATTTTAAGGACACTTTTTTAATTGGTTCAAAGAGAGTAGTGTACCATCTTGTTATACAGAATCTTTGCGGCCCACCGACGATAAAAAATTGTGTGTGTGTGTGTGTGTGTGTGTGTGTGTGTGTGTGTGTGTGTGTGTGTGTGTGTGTGTGTGTGTGTGTGTGAGTAAAGGGAGGGGAGGGGGGAGTGTTCAATTTGTATATTGGTCTGGAGTGTGTGTGTGTGTGTGTGTGTGTGTATGTGTGTGTGTGTGTGTGTGTGTGTGTGTGTGTGTGTGTGTGTGTGAGTGTGTATGTGCGGTCAAAATATCGTGGCGTAACTTCTCCTCAGATTATCTTTTTAATGGATGAAGCAATGTCACCCATACTTTGCACAGCAGATTTTGGTTGCAAAACTTGTTTTAAAGAATTCATTCTATAACGAACACTATTTTGCACTAAAAGTTTTGAAAATATGCGTTAAATAAGCATAATGTCAAGATTAGAAAAAAAAATGACGGACTTGCTTTCGACAGCGATCTTGTTCGGGCTGTAAACTTATTAGATTTAAAATCAGTAGAAATCATCCACTGGGATTGTTAACTAGATCTAATCGAGTATATTTTATTAAGGAATGTTCTAAAATACAGCTGACAGGTGATTACAAAAATTCACCTGTTAACCCTTATAACCCTACACCGCTGGTAACCGCTGACGCCGTATTTTCCTATACCGCTGGTAACCGCTGGTCGACTTTATCGTTTAATTCCCTTGCTAGAAACAGGGGATGTAACTCCAGATGACTCTGTCACGAGCAGAAAGTACCGATAATGTCATGAGAGCAGTTCTACACCGAAAGTTTGGAAATTTTGCGAGTTCTTAAGAAAAAATAGTCACTTTTCGCTGCCAGGTCCTCCAGGCCGCAAAATTTGTGACATTTTTTATCCTAACCAGACCCCAATAGTGATCTCGCAGTCGGATATATCCATAAATATGACCACTGAAGACAATTGCAATGTTCCGCATAACATCGATGATGATTTTGACGATAGTGGAATTGGCAGGGGATCACCACTAAAGTTATCAGAGGCTAGATCTACGGCTGGGTCTAATGATACTTTGACAGAAGTGGAGTCGGGGATCACACACAAGACTTAACTCATAGAGTTGGTCCTAAAAACCAGTGTTTTAACCTTTTCCCCTTTTGTCCAGACTGTACATTCATATATAAAAATAACACTTTCAAACTTCAATAAAATCTAACAACAATTAAAGACACAGTAAGCAAAACAATGAACCAACCTAATTTTTTCTAGTATCTCAATTTTAATTCAGGATCCTAGGGAGGTGTGAAAAAAAAGAATTCAGGGTTTTAAGGGTTAAGATAAATTGATACAAGTCATAGTGTAAAAGCTGGACACTTTAAGTTTGATAGTTGAAGAATTAATATTTGACAATAAGTTGCGCCACGATTTGTTGACCACACTAACAAAACAATAGTAAGCGATTTAACCCAAAGAGGTTATAAAAAGTACGATTTAACTTTTTTCACATCGCGCCACGCTACGTTTTTTTACACAACTTCGAGACATTCATATATAAGATTTTATTGAAGTTTGAAAGTGTTATTTTACACAACTTCGAGACATTCATATATAAGATTTTATTGAAGTTTGAAAGTGTTATTTTTATATATGAATGTCTCGAAAAGACTATTTTGCACTAAAAGTTTTGAAAATATGCGTTAAATAAGCATAATGTCAAGATTAGAAAAAAAATGACGGACTTGCTTTCGACAGCGATCTTGTTCGGGCTGTAAAACCGTGTTTGGTTTTTGGCGCGCGTTATTTCACCTTTCACACCGCCGCGCTCCACGTGGCATCAGGAAGTTGTGCACGCGGCAAAGAGACTGCTTTTTCGCTTGTCACTTTCAAATAAAGTATTAGTATTGAAATATCATTTTTGAAATGTTTCTTGCTGTCAGAAGTTGAGTTGCTTGAACATTTTTCGATTTGCAGGCAAATTACTGAGACCACTTTCGAGGGAGTTCCATGGAGGTTTTTAAATGGACCGCGTGACGCTGAGAAGACTTAATCTACTTAAAGGTGTCATAGGTTCTACATTCGTAGAAAAATCTTAAGATGAAAATGATGATGAAACAAAAGAAAAGCATAACAACTTGAATGGCGTTACAATGCCGGTTGACGATTTGCTAAAGAGGCGACCAATAGTGAATCGAGTATACGACGTGAGATTAGTTTGAAAGCGCAGACAGTGATGATGAAAGGATGGACAATAGGACTGGTGGGGGTGTTGACATTATGATATGGAGACAGTAGGTGTTGCTGTAAGAGAGAGTATAGCAAGCGGAAAAATGAACAACATCAGAATAAGTAAAGGGATTAGAAGATTAAAGATACTTTGAGCTTGAAGCACAAATAATTTTCCCCGCTTTTCTCAGTTTAATTGTAACCGGAGGAAATGGTTCCACAACCCAAACAACCGTTTGCATTAGATATTTACTGACTGGTAATCACAGAAGAGCTGGTAAGGCCTATAGGCCTAGTCAAGATACTGACTCTCCAAGACCATGAACCTGAAGCCCAGGTTTGCACTCAGCTTTCTGCTGCATGATGTTAATCATATAAAGAAAATGGTGCTTGACAGGTCTCACTTCTCCTTTCCCTTTACAAACTACACAACGTAAGTGCACCACGGAGAGCTTATTATGACATTCAGAAGATTAAGCCATTTAATTTATTCGGAATCTAAATTATATTTATCGTGAATCACCCCTGTCTGAACACGTGCCATGATAACTGAAACAACGCCATTAAACAGTTGTAGGGCGGTCAAAGATTCATGGCACAAAATACCCTCAAATACCTCTTTAGAGTGTGAATCAGTGTCCACCTTACTTTGCACAGCAGTTTGTATCAATGTGTCTTAACTTAATCATATTTTCCACAGCAATTGAGACTAAATCTAAAAGTAATGGGATTGCTCACAGAACTTCCCGGTTGTTGTTTTTGTGTGCTTACCTATGACACTTTTTAGTCCCAAAAGTTGTTACAAGAAATCAATTTTATAGTTAACACTTTTTTGTAGTAAAGGTTCTCAAAATATGCGTTCTATAAGCATAATGTCACCATTAAAAAACATAACGCAATTGCTTTTAAAAGGTGATATTGTCACAGCTGTAAACTTTTAAAATCTGTAGAAACCACCCACTGTGATTTTTAATTATTATTTATCAAGAAAGTTTCTAGAATATAGCTAACAGGTGAAAAAAAAATATTGATCTGTTAAGAAAAATTAAATAATTCAGTCTACCCCCCTCCCCACCCTCTGCTCTTAATAAAAATAATCCCACCACCCTAAGGAGCATTGTGCACCTTACAGGAGCAACTCCCTCTCTTCCCCTCCACCCCCCGGGCTCTCGTCCAGTCAGGCCTGACCAGGCTACTGCTGGTCTCCTCCCCTCCTGCCTCTTCTCCTCACTCTTCTTTGTCCAGCTATTGTGAGGACCCCCCCCCCCCCCCCCCGAATAAACAAACACACAAACAAACACACAAACAAACAAACAAAAAAAAACAACAACAAAATACAAACAAACATAGGAATGCCCCCCCCCCCCCTCATTAAGCGTGTTTATGTCCGTCCATGGTCTGATATAATAGTTAACATGTGGTTACCTTTAGTTGTCACCCCCATTTAACCACTTTGCTACCGTGCACCGGATATTCAGATTACAAGCAAGAAAAGTCGCATTAACCGCGCAAAGAAATGAATATTATCTCCTATTCCGATCATAATTTTTGTTATACAGCTTTTCAGAGTACAAGTTTAGTCCAATGATAACTTTGTGGGTATTATGAAGCTGTAATGCCATTCGCGTGGTCTCAAAACTCTGTACCAGTCTGACAGTGCAAGGGTTAACAACGAAGACAGCGTAATCCCAGCCTGGGGCTCTGAAGTGGTGAGGAGGTTTGGGTGCTTTGCGTAACAATTTTAAGGTGTTAATTGGAAACATAATACGGCGGTTTAATAATTTGCAAGATCAAAAGGACGGACTTAGTTCAAAATTAAACAAATCGAGTGACCAGGCGCCGTACCCCCTTTGTAAAATAGAGGCGACAGACACGTGGTTAAAATCTAAACTGGTATAAAGAAAACTCAATGAAATTCACACAAAATCTATCCCTGAGGACAGGACAGACAGTCGGGTATATATATCTTCAGTCTAAAGACCGGACACCAGTTGCTCACATCGTTGTACCTGTGGTTTGTTTGAGAATTGTTGAAGAGTCATACAGTAGCTGGAAGGGAACGTGGCGTGCATCTTTTTGTGTCCTGTATTCTGGCTTTGCTGTGGAATATTGGTAAGTTATGAGTAAAAGTTTAATGTGTTATAACTTGTTCACTTTCGATTGTTCGCGTTGAAAAGACTCTAGCGGCAAATTTATTAATTTACCTAGGCGCACAAAACATTGCAACGGACTCATGTAGGCTAGCAACCGAATATTTAGGGTTTTAAAAAATCTTAGTCCAATGATAAAAATGTTTCTATATCAGGGCCCTACATTAAACACCGCCCTTTTTTAGATGCTTATGCAGGATTACTACCATAAATGAATTGCCGCAGCTTTGCAACCAACGTTCTCATTTTGAGACAGCTACTGTGTCCCTGCAAGTCAACGAAAGCTTGCAGAATACCACCCTAAACAGTCTAGACAACTCCAGGTGAGCCCCAAAGTGTACTAGATCTATTGGCTTTTAGGTTCTATCGGCCATCGAACTTTATAACCAGTATGTAAAGATTTGAGAAGACTAAACAGAGCGATTCTGCCAGATAATAGTGAGCAAGTTTCATAGGCATGCATTAAAAGCGTGTTTTTAATTTTTTTAAAATAAAAAAATAAAACCTTTTTATGTTTCATGCGTATGCTGTAATTCCTTCATTTTTTAGACCATAAAAGAAAACTTGCGGGAACCTTAGTTTCCAGTGACCTTCATTAATGGGTTTTCAGATTCTGTTGATCACCCAAGCTTTAGACTCGCAAATAAAAAGTCCCAAAAAGATTAAACAGAGCGATGTGTTTTATCTTATTTCGACCGCTGTCATACGAAAGTGAACAAGTTACAAGTTGGTCGTTATTCTTCAGATATACAAAACAATTGCTTGGAAATATATCTATATTCTTACTTCTATTGCATTGAGACTTATACTAATTGGATGATGATGATGATGATGATGACGATGATGATGATGATGATGATGATGATGATGATGATGATGATGATGATGATGATTATGATGATGATGATGATGATGATGCACTTTGCCAAACCCGAATCTCGGCTATCTTCTCATGCTCACTAAAGCATTAACCCCCATGTTCTCTCCTCATTAAAAACCCGTGTAACCCGCCCCACAAAACGACCTTGAAAATACATAGATGTAAAACGTGCGCATACATGACAGTGACCAACTATGTTGAGGCCCCAATATGAAAAATAATATATTTCACACAGCATCACCTGTAAAATGAAAAACGACATTTACCAAATCTCATGCAAAGTTTGTCCAGCCCAACATGTATTATTCAGTATAAAAATGTTTCTGCATGCCAGTTGACCAACATTAATTCATCAACCCTGGTCGCGAAATAGCCTTCCATTTGCAGCTCTTTGGTATTGAAATGCATGTAGTCTAAAAACATATAAAAGAAAAGCTTCATCAAAGAAAATCAATATAAATCTATGTGGGATCTCACCAAATTCTCACTGTCTTAAACATCGAAAAGATACATTTCAGAGACAAGGAAATTACCACATAAAATACAACTCATCCCTTACATTCCAGTAACCCCGTCCCCTGATGGTCCTGCTTTATTTTGCTAATGTACATGTATTTCATTATGCACGTGAGTTCCCAACACGTTTGGCATTTAAAGTTATTTAAAGTTAAATTTTCACATGTGGACGTATGCCGCTCCTCCTCCACCTCCTCCTCCTCCTCCTCCTCCTCCTCCTCCTACTACTACTACTACTACTACTACTACTACTACTACTACTACTACTACTACTACTACTACTACTACTACTACTCCTACTACTACTACTACTACTACTACTACTACTACTACTACTACTACTACTACTACTACTACTACTACTACTACTACTACTACTACTACTACTACTACTACTACTACTACTACTACTACTACTACTACTACTACTACTACTACTACTCCTGCTGCTGCTGCTGCTACTGCTACTACTATTACGTATTACCACAATAATAATCCTTATTATAGTACGGTCAAAAATTCGGGGCGCAACTAATCCCCAAATAACTTTTTAACACGTGAATCAGTGTCCCCCATACTTTGTACAGCAGTTTGTGTCAATTAAATTATATCATATTTCTATAACAACTGAGACTAGATTAAAAATCTTTTCTTCCTACATTTAAATAAAATACAACAAATCTCCATCACACAAAAAATGGGAGTGTTCACAGCACTTCCCGCTTCTCACACATAACATTTTTCATACTCATATGGCCTACGTCACTGTTAACCATTGGAACTCTTTAGTGGCAAATTTTGTTACAAAAACTTAGATATAATTTTAAGGTGAGCACTTTGCACTGAGGTTCGTAAAACATGCGTTCAATAAGCATAGAGTCGCGATTAGAACAAAGAACGGACTTGCTTTTAAAAACGATATTGCCCCATCTCATGGGATGCAAAACTTTTTAGATCTGTAGGAATCATCTTTGAGATTTTCAAGTAAGGAATTTTCTAGAAATAAATTAAGCTTTCGTAGGTGTTCACAAAAATTATGTCAAATTGTTAAGAAAAATTGTTACAGGTCCTTCTGCAGGCGCTGAAGAGTTCATGTTTGATGACTGAGGAAATAGTTTACAAAAAGTTGAGCAACGAATATTTGACTCACTTTACTATTGTAATGATATGACGGTAGACCCACATGTCCATTAATTTCTACAAACCACAGTTTTTCCCTTTCTTTGGCCTTTCGTATATGTTTTTTCTCGCATGTTTTTTCTCGCACGATGATAATGACAATGTAAGTGTACGTATTATTTCCATATTGTTGTTATTTTTGCCATGCTCCAAACGAAGCCCATGATGAGGACGATGTTAGGCCCTTAATTTCTACAAACCACAGTTTTTCCCTTTCTTTGGCCTTACGGCTTACAACAATAATGATGATAATGACAATGATGATGTTGATGATAATGATGGTGATCCTGATCATGATGATGATTATGATGATAATGATCATGATGATGACGATGTTAGGCCCCTTTCCCTGATACCATACAGCCTTGCATTAGTCTTACTCACAGTTGCTCTCGAAGAAGCCTTCGTAGCGAAACGGCCAACCGATTATAACTAAACCAAATTTTAAACATTATTTTTATATTTAAATATTTTTTGTCTACAAATCTATCAAGAACCCCCCTACTTACTGTGCTTTTCAAACAATGATGATGACCATAATGATAATGATCATTATCACGTTGATGCTCATGATAAAATATAGAGGATGATGATGTTCCAAACTCCCCGCATAGAGTGATCAAACTCTGGAGATAAATTGTCATTTGAATCCCTAATATAATTAAACAAAGAATATACCCAAATACCACACTGGGGCTACTTCTAATTGATGACATAAATAGTGTTATGAAACCCTAATCATGTTCTACAATCAAACTTTGTAAGCAATGAGAAAAATAGGGCTAAATCTAAGCCTTAATTTTTGCTGTTTAAAAAAAGACGTCATGCGTTCAGGTAATAGAAAAGTAAAAGTAAAGCTGTTCCTGCATCCGATCCGGACATTTGGGATAGCCTTGTTAATGAGACAACTTCTTGGGCCTTCGACGTATTGGGTCCAGGTAATATACTATCAATTAAAAGACAGATATCATCTTTTTTTAAACTGGGAAAATCGAGTCTTTCGTGTTTTTCTGATTTCCCTTCCACGTGAGTAATACTAGGTAGGCCTACACTAATAAGTATGTCATGATATATTAACAACATTTTGGTGCTTCAATTAGTGCAACCAGCTTCCACGTCAAAAAATTTAAAATTGACATTTTATCCGGACAATTTTGAAGATTTTTAAAAATAGAAAAATGAGATTTAGGCCTCTGTATATCAAAAACCTCTTTAACATTTTTATTTGATCATGGCCACCAAAGAAAGATGGTACATGAATTGATTCAACATAAGAGACTTTGAGCCATCGCATGCTCCACGCGTTTCTGCTGTTGCCAGGACGTTTAGCGTTAACAGAAAAACTGACATTGTAGAAATAAGTAGGCCTAAAGAAGAACTTACGCATTGTTGATCCCCATGAGGAAAATTGGGGTTACAATGGCAACCAACCTACATAAATACACAATTAATACACAATTAATACACAAACATACATACGGAGCATATCAAATCACCTATCGACTGTAAAAGTCGCAAACCGTGTAAATCTATTGAATAATACACAGCCGTCCATACTGATGAATATACCCCACTTAAAAGGAGTGTTCAAACTTGGGTTCAATATGTTTGTTCAAGGCAAGTCATCTGATATGTAAAAGACACCCACCACCCACTGGTAATAAGGAAAATACACCCACTTTCAACTGTGACTTGGTGAGAAAAAGTATCAAGTAATATACCCACATTCAAATGTGACTTGGTGTGAAAAGTTAATTGTAAAACCTTCCGTGACACTCGCACAAATTAAAGAAAGAACAACAAAAGCATTCGTTTTCAGAAGACAGGCTTCCCAGGAATACCGCCAACACGACAGTAACGGAAGAATCAGAGTGTACAAAACTATCTATCAACACAACTGGTTGGAAACAGTGGTACATCCTGAAGGACCTGGGTAAATAGATCGGAATAGATTGCTTAGACGTATCAGTTACAAAGAATATATCAGATGAAGGTACTTCTCTTGATGAATTTCTCTCTAAAAATCCAATGTTTCGTTCCCACTACTGCCGAAATGAAATTTCAAAATAGTACCTTTGAGCTTTTCCCGAAGAAACTATGCTGATCAATACGAAAATATATCGGTTATTGCAGTAATGATGGGAAGTTTCCTATGTCTCAACCTGTATTCAAAAAGAAATTCCAGGGCAAGGGGGTGTCTATCTTTCACCCACGAAAGAATAGGTGCGACATTTACTTTGCACATGACAAGTTGTAACGTTGATGTAAAGTAAAGAAAGAATTAATGCTTATGTAGTATGCATAAAACACTAACAGACTGTTGACAGGCGCGATCGTCCATAGAGCACGGTCGTGCAGTGCCGCCCAAAAATGTTTAATGCTCTATCACTTAAAACACCCACAATAATAAAATAAAAGAAGCCAGAAACCAGCACTAGCCAAATATTATCTCAAAACAAGGTCCTCACTGGCGCCATAACTGTCATTTCTGTGTCTATTGCGCCGTATAACATCTATTATGCCATGCCAAAGTCCACGCGCTTTAGCTAAACATAATAGGATATTCAACGGTGTAAGCTGACCTATAAAGCGCTCTTGGGCATAACCCAAGCGATGACAACACTCGTGGCGAGTTTGGCGTAACATTAATATTAACAAGACGGCACATCTCAAATGTGTTCCTGCCGAATAGAGCCGAAACATAGTCCACAGTAGGCTGTCTAAATATAAACGCGATAGACCGTATGCTATTCTTTGCCAATATTATGTGAGCCCCAGAGAAATCCAGCGGAGTGCTCAAGTGAATTGTGATTGGTTCATTGTCTGCTACTATTCTAAGTGACTCTGTGACCGTTAACCTGTGGGAGGTAAACGTGGCCGTTCTTTTTTGTTTTGTTTTTATAAAGTGTTTTACGGCGCTTGCAACTGCATAGGTCATATGAGCGCGCGGGACACACCTAATATTTTCAGTTGGTAGGAAATTTTGAATTTTGCCCGGGTGGCGGCCGAAGCCTACTCTTATCGATTTTAGACCATCAAGGGATCTTTAACGTGCGCAACTTGCACACGGGCCCTCCGAGATTTTTCGCCCTTGTCCGAGAAGGCTAGGTGTAGATCTTTCCTACCAGAAGATCAGGGGTGTGGCAGAAAGACAGCATTAAGGAGGGGCCAAGGAGTAACAGTAGAAAGGCTGCAGAAAGAGTCAGGAGCACAGAGGAGGGGGCAAAGGAGGTGAGAGGGTGGGGGCAGAAAGTGGAAATGAAAGCAGACAACAGAACATTGCTAGAGAGCAGGGAAGGAGGTGAAAGGAGACAATTTTAGAGAAGAAAATTTTTTGGTCGCTACCCGGATTCGAACCCGGGACCTTTGAATGAGAGGCCAACACCTTAACCTCTAGGCCACGAGAGCCCCCGAGTGGCCGTTCTACAAGTTGTGCCTATGAAGGGTTTTGTAGTGGAGTGGAGGAAGTTATTACTTGAGTGTTCAGTTCCAATACCGGATGGACGAAATTGATGTTTAGCTAACAAACAAATTTAGTACTAGACATCAAAGCAACAAGTAAAAAGAATGAAAATAAAAGCACGAGGTCCTCCCTCACCAATCCAGAGATCCTAAAATTATACACCGTCTCATTTACTATGCCCTTGCCTATCTTCAGCATGCGACAGCTTAATTGTGCGCGACCACTTTTTAGACCCACGAGCCGCCCCTGACTGTTGGTCTTGTTCAGTGTGTACTGTGTTATTGTTGGCCAGGGGAGTAAGGCACCAAAAGCGGGGTTTTGATGATGATGATGATGATGATGATGATGATGATGATGATGATGATGATGATGATGATGATGATGATGATGATGATGATGATGATGATGATGACGATGAAGATGATACTAATAATAATAATAATAATAATAATAATAACAATAATAATAATAATAGTAATAATAATAATAAAAATAATAATAATAATAATAATAATGATAATGATAATAATAATGATAATAATAATAATGATAATAATAATAATAATAATAATAATAATAATAATAATAATAATAATAATAATAAAAATAATAAATAGCAGGGTATAGTTCATATCCCCGCTCGACGGCATGCGCTATGCGCTAGTCTATATTAATTGTTCATAAGTACCTTTATTACTTATTACTCTGCTTTGTGACTTAAAAGTAAGAGCCAAATGTGAAAGGTTCAAACCGTGGACCTCCATCACCCGAGGACAGTGACATGACACTAAACCGCCGTAACGTAGGCCCATCCTCTCCCAAAATATTGTTTCTGATATTTTTATTGGTTATTGACAAAATCGTGGAACATTAAATGAAATTATTTATTTAATTAACATTTGATTTAAAACTGTCGATAGGCGCAACTCTTGTAACTCTCAATATTATTTGAGAGAAAGACTTAGTAATATTGTGTATGTTGCTATTAATTCTGAGACCGCAAAATGTGTAAGTTTGCTTTTATAGAATCTATACACAATTTTGCTTTTAAAATTACATAATTATTAAAAGGTAACATCCTATTATTGTCAGAATAGGAAACAAAACAATACATTGGTAAAAAATAACATTTAAACAGATGGGTTTTTTAATCTCAAAAGGAGTGTTTCAGGACTTACACGGTTTGCGACTTTTACAGTCGATATACAAATGCAGAACAATCTCACAAACACACTAATGCTTGTTGTCACTGAGCAGCACCCTATTTTTTTTTCTTTTCTTTTTTTCTTTTGTCTTCAGCTAGGGTTGCCATGTCTTGCTCAAGGACACACCCCAGTAACCAGCCATCTAAACCCTGTGTCAGCGACACTTGTTTGACATAATTTTTAGGAGAACCCGTTCTCGCCCCACATTTTTCATTTTTGGATTTCGTCGTACCTGTTTTCGTCAGAGCTTGGTGATGGCTCGATTTCGCTGATACGAGTGAAACCTACTATCTTTCTTGAGTGACAATGATCAAATTAAATGTTTTTGCGACTTTTGGTACACATAGATCTAAATGTTAGTTTTATAGCATGCCATACTTTTCAGACTTTTCTCAATAAAAAAGAAAGACGACTCTGCATTATTATATTTTTTATATTTTCCATGAAAACTGACTCTGAACTTCGTCACTGATAGGTCGGAATTGTGGCCAAATTCTTACAGGTCCATGGGCTTCCATCTACCATACATAGATATTTCACTCCTCCTAATTACCCCCCTCCCACTCCCCCAAATACCTTTTCCGTACTGTCACCGGCAATTGCAACCGCTCTTGAAGATTGTTTGCTCATTTTGGACTCTTACCATTCTCAACCCTCATTCTTCTATGTTCAAACATAACACATTTCTTTTAACATTTTTTATTCTCCATTGTTGGTTGTTTTCATGTCCCAAGGTTATTAATGTTGTTATCAAACTCGAGCAATACTGATTCTGGTAGCAATAATGCCTGCATTGCACAGCTCATTTTGGAAAAAGGAAAATTTTAGCCACAATATTTTCTACATCAAATATTTCTTTTTGACTATCTGGTGTTTGTATAGCTTTATGTATAATAAATATACATATATATATATATATATATATATATGTATATATTATATATATTATATATACATATATATATATATATATATATATATATATACACACATACAGTCGGACCTGTGTGAGACGGCCACACAATTGTCAAGGGGAAAAATGCCCGTATAAAACAGGTGGCCGTCTTAGGCAGGACTGATCAAAATAATCCCAAAAAATTACTCCCGAGGTCTCAACTATAGGTGGTTGCATGCTTAGGACCGCCCTAGGGCTGATCAAAATATGCTGCTGTTGTTGTTGTTTTTGTTGTTGTTGTTGTTGTTGTTGTTGCTGTTATTGTTGTTTCTTTTGAAAGGGGATAGAGGATAGACGGTTTTTGTGCGATTGTTTGTTGTTAGTTTTATTTTAATTTTCAAATCATGGTTCTGGGAAAGGTTAAAAAAAACAACCCCGAAATATTTCAGATGAGGAAGGTCAAGTGGCATAGTAAAACAAATAAATGGGTCGCCACCGATCGGCGAACGAGTAACACTTCTGTCGCGAGTTTGTGCAGAATTCAATTGTTATGGACTTGGTTTACAGACTGAGTTGTGGGAGGGTCTTACAGGTTGTGACGGACCACACGCTTTCCTTACCAGCAGCTGAAAATTTAATGTTCCCCATTGGTCAACTTGGGTAAACACTGGGAGTGAACTAAGCAACATGACCGATTCATTCATTGGAGGGACTGACAGCAATGACAGTTGAATGAAGTATGACGGCCTGTCCACAACGTCAGCGGAAAATGCATAATTTTTTATAAAGTCTGGCTGCCTTAAGCAGGTAGATATGGCGGTGTGTTGATAAAATAAGGTGGCCACCACTGCATTTGACAGTTGCCCGTTGTACACAGTTAAATTATATTTTAGAAAACGCAAGGGGGGGGGGAGGATTGAAAGTGGCCGTTTGTAAAGGTAGCCGTCGTACAGGGGTGGCACTCATGGCAGGTTCAACAGGTATGTGACATAGATATTATATAGATTTTTTTAAAACGAAGTTATTATTTCTCAGAACGTTCGGGAAAACAAAATTTGAAATCCATTTCTCAGAACGCTTTCCGTTCTCGAGATTTTTTGGTTTGTTATTTGCGAGAGTTGGGCATCATCTTTCATTCTGTCATTCTGCAAGGACTGGGAAGAAGCATTTTATTGCATTGTATTCAATCTCTAGAGCTAGGGATTTTTAGATGTCTAAATATTCGGTAAAATTTCACAAATGCATTCATACACAGATACGTTGATTTGAGGGCTAAACTGTCATAATTTTTGCTGTAGAACACACGTATGGCC
>NW_004799059.1:36200-38240 GCF_000002075.1 Aplysia californica | reverse complement strand
CTGTGTGTGTGTGTGGGAGGGACGGGGAGATGTGAGGGCGGGTATTTTGGATTCTCGGGAGGGGGAAGGGAAGGGGAGGGGGGTTGTGAATCGAGGTTGTGGCTGTGCCCATGGACGTACCGGAACACACAAAAGACACAGCCCATTAGGCACGTCTTTGAAGTCTTTGTGATCCACACGATCCAGCCGCTGTCGATTCGGCTCATTCGAAGACAAGTGATCGAACGGCAGCTGACATAATGGTCATGTGGGGCGAGAGAGGTGGGCCGACATGTAAACAAGACCTGGCGCTTCTGGCTAATCGACGACAAACTGTGGGGAATTGTACATTATTTACCGCCCTTTGCAACCACAGCAAATGTCAGTCTAAATAGAAATACCATTGTTATTGAAGTTGCACGCGTTATTAGGTACGGCAAAAGTAATGTCATAATCTAATTACTTTTTTTAACCCTGACAGACAGGCCTGTACAGACTTTGAAAAAGAAAGAGTAAGAGAAGAGCTATAAATAGCTGTGCTTGGCAACTGAAACTATTTCGTTTTTATATCAGTGCCATGACTGATGTAGAAATAAATATTTTGCACCCCAATCGACAAATTGTGTATCATAATTTGTTAAATGGTCTGCCTTGATCCTGCCTGCCAGTGGCAATGTCCGATCAGAGAGACAGAGATGCTAAATATCTGGCTGTTCTTGTTTTGGGTTTTTTGTATTCCTACGTTTGAGATTGAAATTGACGCCTTTTGTAAAAACGATTTGTATAAATCTATAACTAATCCGTCTAAGACACAGGACCTAATTTATAATTTAAAAGGGCATAGAACATGCTATAGAGCTTGGATATAATATGTCATGTACAAATGCCATCATTCTTATTCTTTTTCTTATTCTTTTTCGTATTCTTTTTCGTATTTTTATTCTTATCATTTGAAAATATTGTCAACTTTATATAATCATTAATATACAAGATGATTTGCATATGTAGGCATTGTGGGTAGACTAGAAACAAGTGCTGTCTTAACCCTATCCGTACGTCGTGTTTTACTATCGTATCCATACGACGTGGGGAACTCTGAGCCACCACTTTCCAAAGAGGGAATTTACTCGTTAATCCGATCCGTACGCTTTGCATAGCAGTCTGTCAAAATGATTTTTGGAGAAATACTGAAAGTTTCCAAGAGATTTTCGTTCTAGAAATATTCTTGAATGTGAAGAAGAATACAACCCCTGGGGTACAAAATGACCCCAGGGCGTACGGGTAGGGTCAAAGTTGACATAGTTATCAGAGTGTGTGACGTGAAGGTCAGGAGAGTGGTTGTCACACTCAGAAGACCTGGGTTTTTACAAATAGTTTTAGTAGAGGTTTTACGGCGGTGGCAACTGCATAAGGTCATACGAGCTCCAGAAGATTAGAGGAGTTACAAGAGAGTAACAAACATAAAAATGAAGAAAGGGACATAAAGATGATAGATGTTTGATAGGAAAGAAGACGCAAACTACACCAGAGCACCCGACAACCACCCACAGACCTGGGTTTCATTCCCATTATTTTAAGGTGGTTATTCAGTAACAATTATCTAATGTTTCTGCTGGGCCGTTGTATTCCTCTTAGTCTATGTTTGCCCTGTTCAACAGTCATATCAGGTGATCTAAATTATGTCGATGGAAGCTTAAAACCAAAACACCTACATTGATTTTATTTCTAAAATCAAGATGGTGGGAAAGCGGATGTATAGTGAGTAGCAAACGTGCCTAACTCAACGTCCCGTAGAATCCCTGGAAAATGCAAGTCAAAGAAAATAAAGCTGGCAAATCACTGAAAGGTTTCGATTGTGCAAGAATGCGTAGTGACCCCCTTACCCCCCCCCCAAAAAAAAAACAAAAAAACAAACAAAACAACTAACAAAAAAGAACTAAAAGAAAACCAAACAAAACTTTTAAAAAATCAAATAAAATTGTGTGTATGTGTATGTGTATGTGTATGTGCGTGTGTGTGTGTGTGTGTGTGTGTGTGTGTGTGTGTGTGTGTGTGTGTGTG
>NW_004799059.1:34763-35990 GCF_000002075.1 Aplysia californica | reverse complement strand
TAAAAAGAAAACGAAGAAAAACAACCCAAAAAATAACAACAATACAATAATGCTTAATATTGGTAGATATCGTAAAAAAAACAAAAAACAAGCTATGAGAAGCAGTCACGGAGTTCATAATGATTTGCTTTCATTTAAATAATTGAGGGATTTTTCTTCTTCGCCTACTCTCTACTCTGAATGTGCTCGGGGATAATTGTGTTTCGTCTTCAAAGCCCTCGATCTAAATGTATATAACGATTCGATTTTTCAACCCCCACTCTCGATCCTAGTTTCTGAAACAAAACACGTGTTGGTTTTAGAGTGGGCGTCTCCTCCTCTTCATCAAATTTCCCTCTCACCCCGCCCTTCCTCCTCCATCTCCGTCCCCTCCCTCCTCCATCTCCGTCCCCTCCCTCCTCCATCTCCATCCCCTCCCTCCATTCCCCCTCCGCTAGCTCTCTCCTTCTACTTCCACTTTTCTGCGTTGTCTCTATCTTTACCGTCCTTCACCTTTTCTAATCCTCTTCCCCTTTCATTTCCACCTCCACATCCAATACTACCCCTACTCCTTCCATTCACCCCCTCCCTCCCCTGCTCCCTTTTCAGTCTTCTCTCTCTTCAACCCCCTCCCTCCCCTCCTCCCTTTTCAATCCCCTCCCTCTTCAACCCCCTCCCTCATCATCACTCCCACGAGAATTACGTACCACAATAGCTGGTCGTTATATCACCGAAGCAGAGAATTTTATATCCCTGGGGGATCTGCTTCAAGTTTACTCATCCCGGGCTCCACAGAACTCGTTGTTGAAAGAACAAACAAAGGTTTGTTTGCCATTCAGTAGTCTACATATTATTTTACAAGTGTGAATTCTTCAAAAGTCAAACACGTTGTGTTTACAATTCAGAAATCTGCGTCAGTCAGAATTCCCTTCAAAGTCAAATACGTTTTGTTTCTAATCGTAAAACGTCCATCATACACATTCATAGCTTCTGTCTAGTTCCCAGCTTAGAACAAAACATGAGGTGGACAATGAACATTGTTTGCAATATCTTTGTCTATGGTTTTATGAATGAAATATTTGGATCCATTTAATCTGGGATTGAAAACACGAGATCGTTCTCGGCACCAATTAATGTCATCATATCAGGTGCGTGTGAGTTTGTGTGTGTGTGCGTGTACGCATACGTATAAAATATACATAAATTTGTGTCTGACTGTGTGTGTGTGTGTGTGTGTGTGTGTGTGTG
>NW_004799059.1:32395-34123 GCF_000002075.1 Aplysia californica | reverse complement strand
ACACATGTAATAAAGCGATGACTTCATGAAACGTGGTCAAATCACAGCAACTGAAAGACAGTAATCATAAAGAGTGCATGAGGGGTAGGGAGGGGTCAAGGATAACTCGTGTATGTCCGAGATAGAGCTGGTGTCCGCTCACGTCAGTCCGTGGTGAAGACATTTCTTTCTTCCCCGACCTCTGTCTGTGTGCTTCTGTTACACAGGGGGAGGGAGGGAGGGAGGGATTGAGGAGGGAAGGGAGGAGGGAGGGAGGGAGGGAGGAAGGAAGGAAGGAAGGTAGGAAGAAGGGAAAGAAGGAAGGAAGGAAGGACGATTACATTCTTTCACTATACCGGTTTTATTTTGATATCGTTGTTGGAGATTATGTATTATGTATTATTAAATTGTCCATTTTGCGTTTGTATATCGTTGGTAGATATTATGTATTCATTTATAGTCCATTTTGTGTTTGTATATCGTTGGTAGAGACTTAGTTTCCATTTATTGTCCCTTTTAAACCCAGCACAACGTGCCTACATAAAAAAAAATTCGATGGCAACAAGGCTAGAGGGCGACAGAGAAAGACCTGGATAGATGGAGTCAGGGAAACATTAACCACTCACGGCATCCCCGTGACCCAAGCTCTCCGGCTGGTGGCAGAGAGACGTCTCTTTCTTCCCGCGACATCCAAAAGGGTATAAGCGGCGGATACAAGTAAAAGTAAAAGTCATTTATAAATTAGCGCGTTCGTTGTTTTCTTTGTCCCCCCCTCACCCCCTGCTGCAGATTCTTCTGTGTGGGTGGTTGGCGGGTGCTCTGGCGTGGTTTGCTTCTTTTTTCCTATCAAACATCTATCGTCCTGATCTCTCCTCCTTCTTTTTTGTGTTTGTTACTCTCTTGTAGCACCTCTAGTCTTCGGCACTTATATGACCTCATTGAGTTGAAAATGCCGTAAAACTATTACTAAAACAACACCAATGATTTTTCGGTCTCTTTATAATGAATCTATAATGTGTCCATCATTCCATCTTTAAATTTGTTTTGTTTGTTTGTATAATTGTTTGTGTGTCTGTTTGTATCCTAACAGTACTTCAACTCCCCGAGGCGGTGCTACTGACTGAAGTGTCTTTATGTCATTCCCAAAGGGGGGGGGGGGGGGGCATTAACATCTCGAGTTCTTATGTACAGTAGAATTGTAATAGTAAATGGGCTGATTCATCAATGTCATGCTTTTAACTGTGCCTGAACTGCAACAGGGAACTGCTGCTTTTTTCTTTCCTAATCCTTACTATCGTTTTTTTCCTCTTCTTCTTTTGTATGTTTGTCACACTCTTGTGATCCGCTATTTCCGGGGTGCCTTGATAGTCAAATCAGACTTTGTGCTGTTGAAGCTAGAGAGGTGAGCAGAGTAAGTCTGATTCCCTGTAAAGGCTTCTCTGTTGACAACCACCCCTTGGCGCTCATATGACCTAACGCAGTTGCGAGCGCCGTAAAACCTCTACTAAAACAAACTTGTTTGTATCCTAAGAGTACCCCGTTCTGTCGGCTATCTTTCTATCAGATGTTTCCCCTAGCTAATAAATGGCCACCTGTTGTAGTGTCTTCGGACAGTTTGCTATCTCCCTGACATCTGTCTGACCCGTCATGATAACAGCTGCTTGTCTCCTGTCTCTGTCTGCCCACCTCTCTTTCTCTTTCTCTCTCTCTCTCTCTCTCTCTCTCTCTCTCTCTCTCTCTCTCTCTCTC
>NW_004799059.1:28442-30054 GCF_000002075.1 Aplysia californica | reverse complement strand
CCCCCCCCCTGCGACTTAACCTTATAGCGACTCAAATAACGGCGGATCAAATCGGTCATTACACCTCACTGAACCAAAACCTACGACAGCCGATTTATTGTCAGGCTGTCGCCAACTGTAATGTTTAATAACGATTGTTTACTGCCGGGGAAGCGTTAATTTTAGAAGAGGTTTTACGGCGCTCGCAACTGCATAAGGTCATAATATGAGCGCCAGAAGAATAGAGGTGTTACAAGAGAGTAACAAATATAAAAAAGAAGAAGGGGTCATAAGGACGATAGACGTTTGATAGGAAAGAAGGAGCAAACCACACCAGAGCACCCGCCAACCACACACGTGCTGGGAAAAAGAAACAGAAAACAGACCCACTGAGACAATACCTTATGAAAAGTACCGAGATATGACAAGCCTGCAGCGTCATCTGACCGTCCACATCTCTACAGACGCCCACCCTAGAGCAAATTAAATAGTGAAATGGTACACGTTCGTTTTGTTTTAGTAGAGGTTTTACGTCGCTCGCAATTTCATAAGGTTATAAGAGCGACAAGGGGTGGATGTCAACAGAGAAGTCCATACAGGGAATCAGACTTACTCTGCTCACGTCTCTAGCTTCAATAGCCCAAGGTCTGCTTCGACTATCAAGGCACCCCGGAAATAGCGGGTCACAAGAGTGTGACAAACATACCAAAGAAGTAGAGGAAAAATGACGATGGTAAGGATGAGGAAAGAAAAAGCAGCAGTTCTCTGTTGCAGTTCATGCACAGTTATGAGCATGACATTGATGAATCAGCCCATTCACAATTGCAATTCTACTGTGCATAAGAACATGCTTAATGTCCCCCCTTTGGGAATGGCCTAAAGACACTTCAGTCTGTGGCATCGTCCCGTGGAAAGGGGGGGGGGGGGGGGGTAATGCCCCTATCAATACAATCATGTTATTGAAGAGGCGACACCCCAGAGCAATGTCAGAAACAAGAAACGTTTCTAGAACTGGAGACACTAGTTAGGCTGGCTTGATTCTAAATTCATAAAGTGACTTTGTCTAATATTAGCAGTAGCGTGATACTTAAGAAAAACACATTAAATGTTTTTTGTTTTTTTTTAAACAAAGAAACACATTTAACGATAGAGTATCTTTCTTTAGCAATGGAACGTTTCCGAAGTTAAAACCAAAGAATCGAGACGCTTTACAAAATCGGAAATTAAGTTTTCGTAAAAATGTATGTTTATCTTATCTAAAGATTACGCACTCTTAAGATTCCCTTTAGAAAAAAAAGAAAAAAATGTAATTAAAAAATCCCTCTCACATAATAATAATGTCATTTTATTACTGTCTGATTTCCCCACATATGTGCAAACATTGACAATAAACACAGGTAAGCCCACATAAATGTACCCGTATTCTGTGTTGCCCAGGATAAGTAAATATAATTTAAAAGTGCACTGTGATTTTTTTCTGATTCAGAGATGATCAGTAAATGATGAGTCCGTTTTTACCAAATGTAATCGCGTCGCGTTTCATTAAGTAAGGGAAATAATTGGCAGGGGGACACAAGAAAAATACAATTATTTCCGACTCATTAAATAGACTTGCTTAATGTGCCCCCCCCCC
>NW_004799059.1:22123-27473 GCF_000002075.1 Aplysia californica | reverse complement strand
ACCCACTCCCCCTCTAACCAGTTTTCTATCAAATGACATGAGTGCACAAAAGACAGCGCATCTCCACGTGATATCCCGTCAGACTCCACCAGACCCGATCCAGAATTAGTACCACTCAGTCTGTGTCGATCACGCAGATCTATAGCCAGTCTTGCAATCACGCCACCCTTACGTCACTGGCTAAAGCTGTGTACTTTCAGTACCGTTTTTATCCAAGTCGAAAGATGAAAAGAAAGATTAAAAAAAATTTTTTTTGATGATGCAACGTTGGACGTCTCGGAAACTACGCCCAGTGCTTATTAGCACATTTCCTTGTTTTGTTTTAGTAGAGGTTTTACGACGCTCGCAACTGCATATTAAGGTCATAGGAGCGTGAAGGGGTGGATGTCAACAGAGAAGTTCTTACAGGGAATCAGACTTACTCTGCTCACCTCTCTAGCCTCAACAGCACAAAGTCTTCTTCGACTATCAAGGCACCTCGGAAATAGCACGCGGGTCACAAGAGTGACAAACATACAAAAGAAGTAGAGGGAAAATGACGATAGTAAGGGTTAGGAAAGAAAAAGCAGCAGTTCTCTGTTGCAGTTCAGGCACATTTATGAGCATGACATTGATGAATCAGCCCATTTACAATTTAAATTCTACTGTGCATAAGAACAAGTCCCCCCTTTTGGAATGGCCAAAATACACTTCGGCTAGTAGCACTGCCCGGGGGGTTCGAGGGGGTTGCACATATTATCCTTGATAGAGTAAAGATTACCTGCCACATCACACAACGTCATTGTTGTGTTGGGAAAAAAGCAAGATAGAGAAATAAATAACAGAGAGCAAGGAAAGAGGTAGGAGTGCTATCCATCAAACACCAGCAATACTTTCAAATTAAATAAGTTCCAGTGTCGAATGGAATCGTAGACTGGTATCAGACTACGTTAGTCATTTCGTGAGCACATTCCATAACTAAAAGAACAACAAATAGGACTCCAGCAGGTGTTCCATTTACTGAACGCTCCTAATTTCTTTTTGTTTTTTGTTTTTTTAAATCTTTCTTTCAACCTCGTAGATCGATGTATTGGTAGATGCACTGTTTGCGAAGTCAAATTGATGCTTGATTTTGCAGCTGGTGGCTGTAATTCCAAACTCCCATTGAACGTTTTGAAACTTTGACCGTTTGGGGGTTCGGGTTCCCATGGCTTTCGGCTACTTGGCTTGCATCTTGTGGTTTAGTTTTAGTTTTAGATTGAGTAAGAGTTTTACGGCACTTGCAATACAATAAGGTCATATTAGTGCCGAAGATTAGAGGTGTTACAAGACAGTAACAAAACAAAAAAGAAAGAAGAGAGATAAAGACGATAGTTGTTAGTAGGAAAGAAGGAGCAAACCACACCAGAGCATCAGCCAACCACCCACTGTTTTACTTTGTCAAAGATTTGTAAAAAGCTCCGTTTGTGTGTACCCATTAGCCTACCCATCAGCCTTCCCAGCACACTCGCGAAGAAAATGAGTTTGATTCCCAAACATTGAAAGGAAATTACAAGAGATAAGTTCTTGGTCTATCTGATGATTAATGAGTTCCTTGTGACCCGGATTACTCACGATAAACAGGGTCACAACAACAACCCCCCCCCCCTGCTGTTGGCCTACATTGTGCTGATGAAGACGTAATACACGGAACCTGAAACAAATTATTCTCAACCCTTTGAGCCTTGATGACCCCCCTGGGAATACTTCAGCTCCTGGGTTTTTCTTTGTTTAGTTGGTTCTTTGGTTAATTTATAGTTGTTTGCTTGTTAATGTGTTTGTTTGTTCATTTGGTGGGTTATTTGGTTGGTTGGTCGGTTGGTTGGTTTATGAGTTGGTTGCTTGCTGGTTGGTTGGTTGTTTCATTGGTTGGTTGTTTCATTGGTTGGTTGGTTGGTTGTTTCATTGGTTGGTTGTTTCATTGGTTGGTTGTTTCATTGGTTGGTTGGTTGGTTGGTTTGCTGCTTTCTTTCTGTTTGTCTGGGTAAAGAAAAGCACACGCCCATAATAATGATAACGTCGTTCAGTGGCATGAGAAAGCAAGGGAGACAGATAGACAGACAGACAGACAGAATGAGAGACTAAAATAAATAGATGTAAAGAAAAGAAGATTGCATCAAGCCTTTTGGTCCACCCTCTCCCAGCTCTGTGTGTAAACTGCTAGATTTACGCTACTGTACGCTTGTTTGTTTCGTTTTAGTAGAGGTTTTACGGTGCTCGCAACTGCATAAGGTCATATGAGCGCCAGAGGATTAGAGGTGTTACAAGAGAGTAACAAACATAAACATGAAGGAGGGGAGATAAGGACGATAGATGTTCCATAGCAAAGAAGAAGCAAGCCACACCAGAGGACCCGCCAACCACCTACCTACTGTACGCTATGGTAGATGTTTGATAGGGGGAAAAGTAGAAGTATTGCGAGCTGGATTTGTTTGCAGAATTGTTTGTTTGTTGTTTTGTTTGTTTGTTTTATTTGTTTGTTATCTTGTTTCTTTGTCCGTTCATTTTGGTTGTTTGTAGGTTTGTTGTTGTTCGCACGACAAAAGAATGCCCTGCTTTTTGTTTCGGTTGTTCTACCTACGGTCAGTACCATAAATGGCAATGATCATCATCATCATCATCATCATCATCATCATCATCATCATCATCATCATCATCATCATCATCATCATCATCATCATCATCATTATCATCACTCTCAATAATTATTATAACAGCAATCAACAACAACAACAACAACAACAACAACAACAACAACAACAACAACAACAACAACACAATTATACTTTAAAAATTAAAACACAAGGTAATAAAGACTCATCATTCTGCGTACCCCCTTCCAAACCCAACGAAATAAAAACAACAACGACAACAACAGACAGTACCATCAATCATCAACATCATCACCACAGTAGTTACCAGCAACAATAACAACATCAACGGCAACACAAGACAAAAACATCATTAAAATCAACAACACAAACAAGCTTTAAAAACGATTACAGCCACGGTCTTAATGCCCCAACTCTCAGCCCGGGAAGGAAAAGATGAAAGCGCTCGTAACTCCTCGGATTTATGCCAGCTCATTAAAACATTATGCCAACACCTTTCCAGGGGCAGATAATTAGCTTTTTATGACAGGCGCGAGTTACCCCTCCTCAACTCCATGAACTAGAAGCGTAGGAGGCACTGACTGCCCTTAATTATCTCCCACGAGCTCACGTCGTAAGAAATGGCCACTGCTAATTTGTCGTTGTTTTTTTGTTTTTTTTTGCTTTTTCAAAAATGTTGTTTAGCAAATGAGCAAATCTGTGAATGCATCGATGCTTTAATCGCTTTCAAATAGTGCCACAATAGGAGGCTTAAGCAACAACCCGTGCTGTGTGCTACAGAAGTGTAGAGTGACTCGGTGCGTGGTTTTTACTTGTGCGAAGAAAAGCAGAGGGATATAGACACAATCACTGTCAATAGGTGCAAAGGAACCGTTCCTGATGTCAGGGCCATCCCGATTCGAGAGGATAATGTTGGTGGTTGGCGGGTGATCTGGTGTGATTTGCTTCTTCTTTCCTATCAAACATCTACCGTCCTTATCTCCCTGTTTTGTTTTGAATGTTTGTTACTCTCTCATAACACTTCTAATCTTCTGGCGCTCATATGACCTTATGCATTTGCGAGCGCCGTAAAACCTCTACTAAAACTAAAACTAGAGACATAATAAATAACATCAATGGTAGACAGTCTGACGAAGATCAGTAGAAACTGCCTAAGGCGACCACTTGTCAAGGAAAAAATAGTGGCCACACAGTGTTATTATAGTGTACAAAGATACGCACAGTAGGAAATGTTTTTGTTTAGTTTTAGTAGAGGTTTTACGGCGCTCGCAACTGCATAAGGTCATATGAGCGCAGAGGGGGTGGATGTCAACCGAGAAGTCCTTACAGGGAATCAGACTTACTCTGCTCACCTCACTAGCTTCAACAGCACAAAGTCTGATTCGACTATCAAGGCACCCCGGAAATAGCGGGTCACAAGAGTGTGACAAACATACAAAAGAAGTAGAGGTAAAAATGACGATAGTAAGGGTTAGGAAAGAAAAAGCAGAAGTTCCCTGTTGCAGTTCAGGCACAGTTATGATCATGACATTGATGAATCAGCCAATAAACAATTACACTTCTACTGTGCATAAGAACATGGTTAATGTCCCACTTTGGGAATGGCCTAAAGACACTTCATTCAGTCAGTGGCACCACCCCGGGAGTGTGGGGGGAGGGTTGAAATTGCCTAAGACGATCACCAATTGTCCAGGAGGAAAGTGGCCACATAGTGTTATTATAATGTACAAATATACGCAAAAGGAAAAAATGGGAAGCGGCCATTTGTACAATTGGTTGTCTTATACCAGACTCACATATCAATGATTAACATGGACCACAAACAAGACATTCGAGCAAAGAATTACAACATGTGAAATGCGATGTCTTAGAAAAGCAGTAAACCAGACCAGGCGAGACAAAATTAGAAACTCTGTAATCCGAGAAATTGTCGGCTCAAATGATGTCATGGATCACACCCAACACCAAAGAATCAAATGATTCGGACATTTCATGCGATTACCAACACACCTTCCAGCACCCAAAAAAACGTGCCTACATTAAAAAAAATTCGATGGGAACAAGGCTAGAGGGCGACCGAGAAAGACCTGGATAGATGGAGTCAGGGAAACATTAACCACCCACGGCATACGCGTGACCCAAGCTCTCCGACTGGTGGTAAAGAGACGTCTCTTTTTTCCCGCGACACCCAAAGGGGTATAAGCGGCGGATAAAAGTAAAAGTAAAGTAAAGGGTGTCTTCTACGGGTGTCCATTTGAGCGCAGGTTTGACTGTTCTCGATAGAATAACTTCATCACAAGGGAATCGACTCCATGTTTTGTGCAGCAACGAAGGGGGTATCCGCCACACCACAGACAGCAGTGTCCCTTAAATATGGTGTGCTGGATATGGAATACTATTTTATAACCCCCACACCCTTACATACACACATACACACGTACACACACACTCACACACACACACTTACACACATACATACTCACACATACATCACGCACACACACATATACACACACATCACGCACAAACATGCTAACGTTATAAAACTTTCAAACGCACATTAATGCACGCACGCACACACACACACACATGCAAACACACCAACACACACACATGCACACACACACACACACACACACACACCCACACACACACCCACACACACACCCACACACACACACACAAACACGAACTATACAAACACACACAATCATACAACA
>NW_004799059.1:18631-20540 GCF_000002075.1 Aplysia californica | reverse complement strand
GTGTGTGTGTGTGTGTGTGTGTGTGTGTGTGTGTGTGTGTGTGTGTGTGTGAGTGTGTGTATGTGTGTGTGCGCGTGCGCGCGTGTGTCTGTGTAAGTAGCTGTACTTGCTGTTCACAAATCCGTCCCCTTCATAACTAACATTTTATTCAATCCGCTCAACCTCGAAATATTTAATGGGCCCCAGGCTATGGGCCAAGAATGAATAATGTATATGATATGAGTGAGAGAGAGAGGTATTTGGAGAACGCGGCCGAGCCTCGTGGGAACGATGGTGGTGGTGAGATGGAAAGTACTAGCCGTGTACTGAGAGGGCAACTGAACTAGGAATATCTGCCAAGGGATTTCTTTCCCGAGAAAGGACGAAAAGAGGTTGGGGGAAATGAGGGGGAGAGGGGGTTTGAAGAAATTATGGTGGGTGTAGGGCGCAAGGAAGATGGGTTTTTTAAAATAGTTTTAGTAAGAGTTTAACGGCTCTTGCAACACAATAAGATCATATAAGTGCGGAAGATTAGAGGTGTTACAAGAGAGTAACAAGCACAAAAAGAAGGAGGGAAGATAGAGACGATAGATTTTTTTTAATAAGAAAGAAGGAGCAAACCACATCAGAGCATCCGCCAACCACCCACTGTCTGCGGGCCCACATTTGGGTGGCTGTGACGTCAAACATGAAATATCATTACGCTTTTAACTCATTATAAGGAATAGGAGCGTGAAATGTAATTTTACCAAACAAAGACCTTTAATGAGATAATTGGATTGACAGTCAGAAAGTATCAGAGACTGTATGAAAAACCAACTCTGGAACAAATTATGACAGAGTCAGGATTACTTTGTAGTTAGCTTTAGTAGAGGTTTTACGGCGCTCGCAACAGCATAAGGTCATATGAGTGCCAGAAGATTAGAGGTGTTACAAGAGAGTAACAAACACAAAAAAGAAGAAGGGGAGATAAGGACGATAGACGTTTGATAGGAAGGAGGAAGCAAACCACACCAGAGCACCCGCCAACCACCCACGAGGATTACTCTGTGGTGGAACTTCCGCTTCTGCCGGTGTCATGTAAAGTGTGGCTGAGAGATTGGCGGAATTATCCAGAGCAGACGTATGAAGTTCCAATCCCTGTCTTTAAAAAGGTGTTCTTTTCTACTCTCTTCTCGTCTGCCTTCCGAAACTAAACAAAAACAAAAACAAAAACAAAACAAAACAAAAACAAAAACAAAAACAAAAACAAAACCAATACAAAATTAAATTTTAAAAAACCAAAATTGAATTTAAAAAAAACAACAACCCAACAACAATAACACCACAAAATTATTTTTTTTAAATTCGGATTTAATACGTTTTCAATATTATAACCCATCCTCTTCCCTATATTTGCTCCCCAAGTATATATTAAGAGAAAATAAAAATAAAAAGCAGGGGAAAAAGCTAAGTGGATGGGAACCAAAAACAATGTTTTACTTTCATTTATTATACATCTCACCTCACCTCACCTCACCTCACCTCACCTCACCTCACCTCACCTCACCTCACCTCACCTCACCTCAACTCACCTCAACTCACCTCACCTCACCTCACCTCACCTCACCATATCGAAATAGAACAGAAGGCAAAACAATCATACACTCAACGAACAAAAACAAAAACCAAGGAAAACAAATAAATAAATAAACAAATGCAACGTCAACTGCCACAACAGCTTATTTCTAAGTTCTGTCAGCTCCCGTTTTAATCAAGAAGTTCACACCCGACACACTCACACACACACACACACACACACAAACACACACACACATACACACACACACTCACACTCACACTCATACACACACACACACACACATACACACACACACACACACACATACACACACACACCCTCCCTCCCTCCCCGTCAACCTCCTCCTCC
>NW_004799059.1:13220-16213 GCF_000002075.1 Aplysia californica | reverse complement strand
GGGTCAAATGGTGAGTGGTATACTTTGGTGACTCAAACAAACACACACACACACACGTAAACACACATACAAACACACAAACACACACACATACTTACACACACACATACACACACACGCACACACTCACACACACACACACATATACACACACATACACACACACACCAACACCCCACCCTCTATCCCTGGGTCAAATGGTGAGTGGTATACTTTGCTGACTCAAACAATGACATCAAGCTGTGTCCAGGAACAGTTTTTTTTTAATGGGTGATCATCAAAACTTGATGGGGTTTGACCTCGTTCAGTACACAAGTATACATTAACTCTTTGTGTTCCACGATTTGGTTGACCTCGTTCAGTAAAGTATACCTTAACTCTTTGTGGTCCACGATTTTTTGGTTTCAGTAGAGATTTTACGGCGCTCGCAACTGCAAAAGGTCATATGAGCGCCAGAAGATTAGAGGTGTTACAAGAGAGTAACAAACAGAAAAAAGAAGAAGGGGAGATAAGGAAGATAGATGTTTGATAGGAAAGAAGAAGCAAACCACACCTGAACACCCACCAACCACCCACCAACCACCCACGTTCCACGATTTGGTTCGAGATTTTGATCATAACACAATGTAAAGGAATGTAGTGAGTGATATCGTAGGTTCGTTGTAAAAGTTTTACGACACTTGTAACGAACTTAGATCATACAAACTCAGTTGAAAAAGAGTGTAAATAGCGAGTGACAAACAAAGAAATGGAGAAGAGATAAGGTCGATAGGCGTTGGATAGGAAAGAACGAGAAAACCACACCAGAGCACCCGTTAACCATCCATATATTATTATGAATTCGAGATTCGAAAAGAGTTAATAAAGTTCCCTAATTTTGGTAAAGTTTTACGGCATTTGCAACACAATAAGGTCTTATAAGTGCCGAAGATTAGAGGTGTTACAAGAGAGTAACATACACTTAAAAAGGAGGACGAGAGATAGAGACGATCGATGTTTGATAGGAAAGAAGAAGCAAACCACACTCGAGCACCAGAGCTCTCTTTTTAAAGTAAAGAGATGCATGTCGGTTTAAAAAAAGGTCAAAGATAACAGAAAGAATAACAACACTAACAATATCAACATTACCCGCGACAGTTACAACTTCAACAACATCATCACCATCTGCTACAGAAACAACATTCGCAATATTAATAACGACAAGAACAATGGAAATAACAACAGCATCAACAACAGCAGTAATAACAACAGCAACAATACCAGTAATAACAACAACAAAAACAACAGCAACAACCGCAACAACAACAACAACAACAAAAACAACAACAACAACAACAACAACAACAACAACAACAACAACAACAGCAACAACAACAGCAACAACAATATTACGTTCTCAATAACAAACTTTCGGATTTGCAAATGTAGGAGAAGAAAAAGAACTAAAAAATGAAACAAACTAATTTAAATAACAACAGACAAAAACAAAAGAAACAAAACAAACAAAACAAAACATCACATTTACACTACGTTAACCTCAATAACAAAAGAACCAAATAGAAAGAAATTCAGTGCTGGAAAAGATAAAAACCACCTATTGCCAAATGATACGAGTCAAATTATGTTTAATTAATCATTTTATCAAAGTCGTCGATTAGCTTAACAACAGCTCTCCCCCAGAAACAAACGCCATTGCAAAATTATAAAACTAAGATAATTAATTAATCTAGCTTCTGATTTGCAATGTTTTTCTGCTGTTGTTGATATTGTTTTTTGGGGTTAGTTTTACGACGCTTTTCGACACAATCAGGTCATATAACGCCGAAGATAAGAAATGTTACTAGAGGAACAAAAACTAAAAAGGAAATAATTGAAGACAGCTGTTTGTCCCAAAAAATAGACGAAAAAATCCACCGTCTTGCAATCTATACAGCTTGAAAATATTCAAGTTTTGATTTCCATTTAATATAATCATCACAAAGCTTTCTTTCAATTCTAATTATCACAGTATTCATAATTCTTTCTCGAAATTCCAATTAAGAAAATTATGGCCAAGCCTTTTGTTTTCAAATCAAATTGTCAATTAGACTATACATCTTGTTGTCAAATCTAATTTTCAACAAAACAGTCGGATAAAAAAGAAAAAAAAATCAACAAAACAGTTTTAAACTGATAGTGTTACAGATCCCAGTCGTATGTATATTGCATTTAGAACAACGTGCATGAGACAAAATATAACACGTTACTCATAACAATAGTATAATGCGCGACAGACTTAGTATATTATTCTGCATCGCAAATATTTTTTTTACACCTTTGTCGACATAAATGAGATAAACAAGGGCGAGATCTAGCTGCTGTGTCCAACTCTTGCATCATGGTCCAACACCAGATGGTTCAGTCTTCGTAAGAGTTTTACGGCACTTGCAACACAATAAGGTCATATAAGTGCCGAAGATTAGAGGTGTTACAAGAGAGTAACAAACATAAAAAGGGAAGAAGGAGAGATAAGGACGATATATGTTTGATAGGAAAGAAGGAACAAACCACACCAGAGCACCTGCCAACCACCCACTGGGGATAACAGAAAGTTTGTTGGGTTTTTTTTCTGTTTGTCTGTGTATTTTTTTACTTGTTTTTTTTTATAGTAGAGTGTTTTACGGCGCTCGCAACTGCATAAGGTCATATGAGCGCACAGGACACACCTAATAGTTTTAGTTGTTAGGAAATTTTAAATTTTGCCCGGGTGGCGGCCGAAGCCTACTCTTATCGATTTTAGACTACCAGGGGATCTTTAACGTGCGCAACTTGCACACGGCCTTCCCAGATTTTTCGCCCTCGTCCGAGAAGGCTAGGTGTAGATCTCTCCTACCAGAAGATCAGGGGTGTGGCAGAAAGACAGAAGTAAGAAGAAGCCAAGTAATAGCAGTAGAAAAGCTGTAGAACGAATCAGGAGCCCAGAGGAGAGGGGGGGGGGGGCAAAGGAGTTGAGG